>NW_016107365.1:6428857-6430811 GCF_001604975.1 Cebus imitator | reverse complement strand
CTTTAAAAAAAAAAAAAGAAGAAAAAAGGAAAAAAAAAGGAGTGAAGGTGAAATTTATAGAGTAGAGGATTTAAAAGACGTATCAGTCATATGTGTGTACCTTGTTTGAATCCTGATTCAAACAAACCATAAAAATAACATTTTTTTTTTGAGACGGAGTCTCACTCTGTCACCCAAACCGGAATGCAGTGGTGCGATGGTGGCTCACTGTAACTTCTGCCTCCCAGGTTCAAGTGATTTCCCCTGCCTCAGCTTCCCAAGTAGCTGGAATTACAGGCCCGCACCACCACACCTAGCTAATTTTTGTACTTCAGGTAGAGATGGGGTTTCACCATGTTGGTCAGGCTGGTCTCAAACTCCTGATCTCAAGTGATCTGCCCACCTCGGCCTCCCAAAGTGTTGGAATTACAGGCGTGAGCCACTGTACCCAGCCTAAAATAATATTTATAAGACAATTAGAAATTTGAACACAGAGCCAGACATGGTTGTTCATGCCTATAATCCCAGTGCTTTGCAAGGCCAAGGTGAAAAACCTTCTTGAGGCCAAGGTTTGAGACCAGCCTGGCCAACATAGCAAGACCCTGTCTCTAAAAAAAATTAAAAATACAAAATTAGCCAGACATGGTGGCGCACACCTGTAGTCCTGGCTACTTGGGAAGTTGAAGCGGCAGGATCACTTGAGACCAGGAGTTCAATGATTTAGTGAGATTGTGCCACTGCACTCCACTGTGGGTGACACAATGAGACCCCTGTCTCTATAAAAAATAAAAAATTTGAATACTATTTGATTATATTAAAAATTAATGTTAGTATATAATGGCATTATGGTTATATTTGAAAAAGAAGTTCATCATACTTTATTAATACATTCTAAAATATTTTAGGATGAAATTATATCTGAGATTTATTTCACAATCACAGGAATTGAAACCCTCAGACACTGCTGATAGAAATACAAAATGGTGCATGGCCAGGCAGAGTGGCTCACACCTCTAATCCCAGCACTATGGGAGGCTGAGGCAGGTGGATCACCTGAGGTCAGGAGTTTGAGACCAGCCTGGCCAACATGGCGAAACCCCATCTGTATTAAAAATACAAAAATTAGCCAGGCGTGGTGGCATACACCTGTAATGCAAACAATTCGGGAGGGTGAGACAGGAAAATCGCTTGAATTGGGAGGCAGAGGTTGCAGTGAGCCAAGATCGCACCACTGCACTCCAGCCTGGGTGACAGAGCGAAACCATGTCTCAAAAAATATATATTAAAAACAGGGTGCAGTTATTGTGGAAAATTGTCTGGCAGTTCCTCAAATAGTTAAAGAGTTACTATATGACCCAGAAACTCCACTCCTAGGCATACAAGAGTCCACACAAAAACCTGTACACATAGCAGCATTATTTGTAATAGTCAAAAAGTAGGCTGGGCACAGTGGTGCTCACCTGTAATCCTAACACTTTGGGAGGGTGAGGTGGGAGAACTGCTTGAGGCCAGAGTTTGAGACCAGCCTGGGCAAAAGAGCAGAACCCCATCTCTACAAACATTTTTAAAAATTAGCCAGGCATACTGGTGCACACTTGTAGTCCCAGATACTTTGGATGCTGAGGTGGATTGCTTGAACCCAGGAGGTCAGAGATCACACCACTTCACTCCAGCCTGGGCAACAGAGCAGGAGTTGCCCAGGCTGGAAAAAAAAAGTGGAAACAACCAAAATGCCCATCAACAGATGAACAGAAATAAAATGCAGTAGGCTGGACATGATGGCTCACGCCTGTAATCCCAACACTTATGGAGGCCGAGGTGGACAGATCATAAGGTCAGGAGTTCAAGACCAGCCTGGCCAATATGGTGAAACCCTGTCTCTACTAAAAATACAAAAATTAGCCAGGCATGTTGGCACATGCCTGTAGTCCCAGCTACTCAGGAGGCTGAGGCAGGAAAATTGCTTGAACCTGCG
>NW_016107365.1:6411781-6426437 GCF_001604975.1 Cebus imitator | reverse complement strand
CTCTCTATATTATTTGGATTTAGTATCTCAAAGGAGTACAAATTGGTATAATATTTTTGGTGGGTAATTTGACGAAACATATCAGAATTTTAAATGTACTGGCCACCAGCATGGTGGCTCATGCCTGTAATCCCAGCACTTTGGGAGGCTGAGGCGGGGGATATGACCTGACGTTGGGAGTTCAAGACCAGCCTGCCGAACATGGAGAAACCCTCATCTCTACTAAAAATACAAAATCAGCCAGGGGTGGTGGTGCATGCCGGTAATCCCAGGAGGCTGAGGCGGGAGAATCGCTTGAACCTGGGAGGCGGATTGTGGTGAGACGAGATCGGGCCATTGCACTACAGCCTGGGCAACAGGAGAGAAACTTGTCTCTAAATAAACAAATAAATAAGTAAATAAACGTACTTGCCATATGACCTAGCAATTTACTTCTAGGAATTTGCCCTGCATATACTAGTTAAAGTACACCAAGTTACTGTATGTACAAGAATATTTACTGGAACATTGTCTAGCATGGTAAAACAAAGATGTTGATTTCAACATCTACCAAAAAGGGGAGTAGTTCAGGGCCGGACGCAGTGGCTCACGCCTGTAATCCCAGCACTTTGGGAGGGTGAGGCAGGCAGATCACGAGGTCAGGAGCTCGAGACCAGCCTGGCCAAAATGGTAAAACCCCATCTCTACTAAAAATACAAACATTAGCCAGGTGTGGTAGCGGGTGCCTGTAATCTCAGCTACTTGGGAGGCTGAGGCAGGGGAATTGCTTGAACCCAGGAGGCAGAGGTTGCAGTAAGCCAAGATCACGCCACTGCACTCCAGCCTGGGTGACAGAGTAAAACTCTGTTGGGGAGTGGGGTTAAGGGAGTAGGTCAGGCTAGGTGTAGTGGCAAACTAGCCATAGTCCCAGCTACTCGGGAGCTGAGGTGCTTACAGTAAGCTATGATCCCGCCACTGCACTCTCGGTCTTTAAAAAAAAAAAAAAATGGGGCAGGGGGCAGAGGGGAGGATTAGTTCAATTGCCCCCCTATAAAAGTTTGTACAGATTTCTATACACTGACTAGGAATTGATTAGGTTAAAAAGATAAATAAACCATAGCACAGTATGTATAGTATGCTCCTTCTATTCCTATGAATTATTTGTGCATTGAGAAATTGAGCCGATGGCCGGGCAGAGTGGCTCACACCTGTAATCCCAGAACTTTGGGAAGCCAAGGCAGGCAGATCATTTGAGGTCAGGAGTTCAAGACCAGCTAAGCCAACATGGCAAAATCCTGGCTTTACTAAAAATACAAAAATTAGCCAGAGGTGTTGGTGCACATCTGTAATCCCAGCTATTCGGGAGGCTGAGGCAGGAGAATCACTTAAACCTGGGAGACGCAGGTTGCAGTGAACCTAGATCACACCACTATACTCTAGCCTGGGCGACAGAGCGAGACTCTGCCTCAAACAAAACCAACCAACCAACCAAACAAACCCGAGAAGTCAGGCTGAGATTGGAGACTGGAAAGAATGAGAGATTTTCACTTTTTTTAGACCCTTCTGATTTGCAGAATTTTGGAAAAATCTGCATGTAAAACTTTTAATTTAATTTTTATTGTTAAGTATACTCCTCTTGTGGACCACCCTCCCCATCAAACCAAGTGTAAAACAAGTACTTTTATTGGCATTAACTCTCTTCCTTTCACCCTCTTTCTCTACAATTCCCTCACCCCAAATGTTCTTTTTTGCTCCCAGTCTTTGGGAGCACAGGCTGAAAACTAAAAGGTTTCAATTGTGGGGTACCCCTCCCTAGCTATACATTTAGTACATTTTCTCAAGTGTTCTTTCAGAATGAACTGTTTTCTTCAACATTTGCCAAGCTAATAAAACCATAAGAAAGACAAACACAGACTTTACTAAAACATCACCTATCAAGGTTACTTAGTAACTACAATGCAAGCAAAAGGATCACATTTAAAGTCCTATCTTCCAGTTCACTGCAGTGTTCTGTCATATTACAAAACATTGGCCAGGCGTGGTGGCTCACACCTTTATTCCCAGCACTTTGGGAGGCTGAAGCAATGGATCACTTGAAGTCAGGAGTTCAAGACCAGCCTGGCCAAAATGGCAAAACCCTGTTTATATCAAAAACACAAAAATCAGCCAGGCGTGGTGGCATGCGCCTGTAGTCCCAGCTACTCTGGAGGCTGAGGCATGAGAATCACTTGAACAGGGAGGCAGAGGTTTCAGTGAGCCAAGATCGTGCCACTGCACTCCAGCATGGACAACAGAGAGACTCTGTCACGGAGGAAAAAAAAAAAAAAAGAAAAAAAATTTGTAAATACCACATGTCTATCAACAAAGGGCTAATTTAAAAATTGATAACCCTCCTATAACATTTTAGAGTCATTTAAAATGTTTTATATGTATTGACAAGATACTGATCTGCTTATATAATCCCATACTTGCAGAAACAGATTTCTGTATTTGTGAATATGTATTTTGTGCATGATATAATAAAGAGTGAGAAAAGATATAAGCGGAAATGTTAGCAGTGGCTACTTTGGTACTGAAGTTCAGGGTGATTTAATTAAATTTTCCTCTTTTTTTGTTTTGGCTCATTTTTCCCTACAGTGATCATATATTATTTTTATAATTAAAAAAGAATTATAGGTAGGGTGCAGTGGCTCATGCCTGTAATCTCAGCACTTTGGAAGGCCGAAGCAGGCGGATCACCTGAGGTCAGGAGTTCCAGACCAGCCTGACAAATACGGTGAAACCCATTCTCCACTAAAAATACAAAAATTAGCCAGGGGTGGTGGCAGGCGCCTGTAGTCCCAGCTACTCAGGAGGCTGAGAAAGGAGATTTGCTTGAACCTGGGAGGCAGAGTTTGCAGTGAGCCGAGATGACGCCACTGCTCTCCTGCCTGGGAAACAGAGTGAGACTCCATCAAAAAAAAAAAAAAGAATTAGTTGGGGGTGGTGGTGCATGCCTGTAGTCCCAGCTACTCAGGAGTCTGAGGCAGGAGAATCACCCAAACCCACGAGAGGTGGAGTTTGCAATGAGCCAAAATCACACCACTGCACTTCAACCTGGGCAACAGAGTAAGACGAAAAAAAACAAAAACAAACAAACAAAAAAACCCCACCAAACCAATTATAAAGAAAACAGAAATTTCAGTCTCCAAAAGAGATATGGAATGACCTAGGCTGGCAACATGGTGGAAAAAATAAGTAAGTGACAGAGAGAAGCTGACTGAAATGAACATGGCATGGACAGCCAGGGTACTCTGGGCGAGATTCCTCACTTCATTCATTTACTATTTATTGAGGTCCCGTGGGTGAGGAGACTATGCTAGATGTGATGAAAAGGATGGTAGGGTCCCCTGCCTCCAGGAGTTAATGATACAGTGAGGACACATGTTAAACATATTTACCCAAATCATTATCAATTACTATTATGAGGGGAAAGAAAGTGGGGCCATGATGGAGTGTTTTCCTTGCCTTGCCTCCTCCCCAATTCAGTGTCCCTCACTTGTACCATGAGAAGGCTGTAATCTAGGCTGAGTTCCTTTCTATGAGGCAGTCTTTTGGAGTGAGGCTTTGGGAAGAAAATGAAACCCCAAATCGGCCCTGCAGCCAACTGAGGGGCCCGCAGAAGGGAGTGAGCAAAGACCTACAGAAAAGCTTTGCTGACACTGTATTTCTTAATAAAATCAATTTAGTTTCAAGGTGGGAGGAAAGCTCCATCTGCCTAAATCAAATTTGTGTTACTTCACTAACCCTTTGAGAAAGTTACCCAGCAAAGGAATAAAAGTATGGTGCAGGGAGGATGAGGAACAAGGTGCAATATTAAATGGCTTCTAGTTAACAAGTAACCTGACTTTTCCTTGTTATTAAATCAAGCTCACCTTGTACTCCAGGGATCTCCCAATCCCCCACCAAGAGGGGTAAACAAGAACAAGCCAAACAAACGGGGCATGCTTCCTAGACAGACCTCTGAATCATAAAGATGTTGAATTATCTATACCAACATGTACTTTTTTAAAAAGTTTGCTCATACTAACCTTTGCTCCTGAATTTTAAGTTTCCAACTTCAAAGGACATAGAGGAGAGGTGTTCATTACAGTTTTCAATACTTCCCAGAGCTAAATGTCTTTATTCTGGTGCTGATTAATAAAAAATATACCAGTGGTGCACAGTTTTCAAGCTTAAACCATAACACCCTTTCTCCTAACTGCAGAGGGAAAAGGATCACATTCTTCCATCTAATTCCAACGCACTGTGACTTGCTCTTTTACATTGACTTTTTGAAGAGGAGGATAAAAGTGAGAAACTGCGTTTTACAGCAAGTCTGCACATTTCTCAGGGAAATAAAACCTCCCTTTGACTGCTACCCAGGCTGCCCCAAACTGCAGGGCCTCGGTTAGCATCACAGTGGCGTGATCGCAGGTCAAACATACCCCACGGCCACAGAGAGGCCTGCTGGGCCCGAAAGAACACACTCTCAGCAGAACAAGTTCGAGCACACCCGGAGCAGCACACCCGAGGAACGCCCGGGCCGGGCGCAAGCTCCGCTCTGTTCCCAGGGAGGCCAGCTTCGGGCCTGCAGACCCGGGTGGCCGCCAGTGGCCGCTCTGGGTGGCACACTAGGGAGGTCTCGGAACCCCAGGCCCAAATATAAGGCAGGGTCCAAGAAGTTCCCCTCGTAAATCCTCGTGTCGTCCAACTGGCCTGAGCGCTCATTACCACGAGAACCCAGCAGGGTCGGCCCTGACTTTATACACCGTGGGTGCCAGGAGCCACGAGTCCCGGATGGGTCTCGAACGCCGGGAGCAGAACCCGAATAAAGGCTTCCAGTAGGTGGGTAGGGGATGCAAAAAACAACCTAGAAGGCTCTCCGGCCGCGGGTTCCCACCCACTCCGCCCTGCCCTGCGCCATCAGCTCGCTAATTCCACTGGCCCTCCGGGGCCAGCAGAGGAAGTCTCCAGAGTGGGCTAAAAGCTCCTAATGACTTAGTGTTTACAAAGAAACCAAGCCCGGGGAGGGAACTGGGTCCTCTGGGTACCCTTTAGACACGGTCACTCCTTCCTTCCCTCCCTTTCCCCGCACCCCCTCTGGGGGCTGCAGGTGCCCAGCATGAGAGCCTCTCCGGTAAGTGGAGGTCTTTGGGGAAATCTCTGCCTCTGCCGGGCTCTGCCGACTTCAGCTGCTCCCGCATGTCCCACGAGGGTGTCTCCTTGGCGCAGAGACCCCCACCATCAAAGCCATCAAGGGGAGGCTGACGGATTCGTGGAGGTGGGTGCCAGCAGCTGAACAGCCTTCGCGTACCTGCCCGGATCCCACCATCTACCCGGCGTGCCCGGGACCCCAGCTCCTCAGCGGTACGAGCCCTCCATGGCCAGGTTTCTCACCTTGGATAGTGCCATTGCAGGAGACAGAGGCCGCCAGCAAGACAGCGGCCCGCAGCAGCCACGCCGCGCTTGGGTTCCGCATCTTCCCAGACCCAGGCGCCGGGCGCTCGGGGGATCCGCCGCCACGGATTCGAAACTCAGAGCTCTACTGGACGCACCAAGAGAAAGTCAGCTTCTCACCCGCCCCGAATCGGAGCCTCTGCGCTCCTCATCCGGGCGGGAGAGGTTTCTGGGAAACCGGAGGCGCCACTGGACTCACCTGCGGGAGGCCACGCCCCGAGACCGGAACGCTCACCCCGGCCCAGCCCCCACCCGGATACCTGCTCTGCGCGACTGCGCCCCCCGCTCTCCGGACGCGCGCCAGGTCTCCGAGGCTGCGGGAGCCGCCTGCGGGCGGGGTTGGGCGGATGAGATGTCTACTTTGGAATGCAAAGAGCCGGGGCGCCGGGACAACGGGTTATTCCCGGCCTGGGCTCTGCCGCAAACTACCTTTAACCTTTACTCACTCCTAAAGAGCCGGATCGTCTGTCTCCTGTCAGAAAGCCACGATCCGAACTCACTGCAATTATGGTTGGTAACTGATACATAGCGGGCTTCCCGGTGCGGCGGACACTGCAGGAGGAGGGATGCGTTTTTTATTGCAGAGGCAGGTGGGCAGGTGCGGGCACCACGAAAGCGGTGGGAAGCACAACGGGCGGGGCGGGCAGAGGCAGGGGTGAGGTGGAGCGGGAGAGAAGAGATGGAATGGCTACTTTCAGTGCCAGGTGCCAAAGCTTTAGAGTATTATCTTGTTTAAGCCCCGCAACAACCAGCGCAGCAATAAATACGATTATTCTTCCCATTATACAGACGAGGAAATTGAGCTCAGAAAGATTAGATAAATTGGCCAGAGTTACACTGTATATAAACACAGTGTATAAATGTTTATCACATTTCAACTCTTGTCTGTGATTGCCATTGTCTTCTCACGGCACTATAAATGCGTCCACCGGGGCTCCTCTGCATTGGGATCCCATAGGCTAAATAAACATATACTGTAAGCAGAACGAAGGGGTGGGGAGAGGAGAAGTGTGGGGTTGGGGATGAGTGCATGAGGGTTGGCATCATATTGGTAATGTCTTACTTTCTATTAGCTTTTTTGTTTTGTTTTGTTTTTGAAGAAGTGGGTTCTTTGCTACACCCACCCTCCTGACCACTGTGTGTGTGTGTGTGTGTGTGTGTGTGTGTGTGTGTGTGCGCGCACGCATAATTTAAAGGTCTCTGAGGATAAAATAGTGACTAGTGACCGAATTTGATACATAGTCTTAGCTCAATAGATATTTTTTGTTTCTTCCTTTCTCTCAGGAGTCTTCATACTCCACTCGCATCCCAGCTCTCACCTCAGCCCATGCCTGCTTTTCCTTCCAGGAAAAGTTGACTTCTAGAAGCAGAAGGGTATTTTTTTATTTCTTGTAGAGAACCTTTGACATCCTGAACAGGGGACAATTCTCCTGATGGGGATCAGGCCATTCCTGAAGGTCCCTCCCCAGGGACAATAACTGATTCCTAAGATGTCCTTTCAAACTTTTCAAGCATCCATTTCCTCAACTGTAACTTCTTAATGTTACATCTGTCATCTGGGAATGATACTAGTACCTTTCTTGTAGAATGGTTGTGAGGAGTCACTTTGCTAAATGTCCATTAAGCACCTCTAGCACAGTTTCTGGTATATAGAAAGCACTTAAGAAATGGGAGCTGCTATAGAATGCCTTCAAGGTGAAATCGTCCTTTCAGAGAACAATACATCAGGGTCCAACTGCTTTCGATTTAAATTTTCACTGTATTTTATGGGAATATGCCCTGAGTCATCACAATTTCCAAGAAAATATTTTATCGAACAATGCTATAATTATCTCAAAACTGTGGTTTTTTCCTGCAGCCTGACTAAACGAACTACACTCACTTGAGTCCTTTTGCAGGTGTTTTTCAGTAACTTTGAGAGTATAGTATTTGTTTTTCAGATGTTGATGACTCCTTCGCCCTGAAGGAATTGGAGTATTGTATGGCTATGTGGAACAGTACAAAGAAAGGACCACAGGCAACTCCAGACTGCCTGGCTTCCAGAGATTAGGATTTTCTGCAATCTTCCGCCACCTATAATTCCAAGGAGGAGTTCAGACACTGAGGGGAAAGGTATTTCATTCAAATAATTTATCAGACTCTTCCTGGAGAAATAAAGTCCCTGAATTATTGGGTCCTGATCAAATATAGTTGGAGAAAGTTATACTCATTTATTCACTGATTCATTGTCACTCTGGACAAGGTTAGCAATGACCTCCATGTGGTAAGTCCTATGGTCCTTTCTCAGTTACTCAGCCTAGCTGTTGAATTGACACAGTTGATTTCTCCCTCTTTCTGGAATGCTCTGTTCATTTGGCCTCCAGGCTTACTCTTCTCTTGATTCTCCATCTGCAGCATTAGCAACGCAGAGGTGGGTTCTTTGCTAGTTCCCACCTACCCTCTTGACCACTATACTCTGGAGTGCCCCTAGCTTAGTCTTTAGATTTCTTTTCTTTTCTTTCTTTCCTTTTTTTTTTTTTTTTTTTTTTTTTTGAGACAGAGTTTTACTCTGATGTCCAGGATGGAGTGCAGTAGCACGATCATGGCTCACTGCAGCCTCAACTTCCTGGGCTTGAGCTGTCCTCTCACCTCACGCCCTGAGTAGCTGGGACTACAGGTACACACCATCAGGCCTGGCTAATATTTTTTTATTTCTTATAGAGACAGAGTCTCACCATGTTGCCCAGGCTGGTCTCGAACACTTGGGCTCAAGTGATCGTGATCCTCCCACGTTGGCTTTCCAAAGTGTTGGCATTACAGGTGTGAGCCACTGGGCCCAGCAGACTTCTTTTCTTCTAAAAGTATACACTCATTCCTTTGGTGACTTTCATTCAGTCCCATGGTTTTAAATACCATCTATATGTTGACAACTCCCAAATTTATATTTCTACTCCTGATTTCCCCAATCCAGACATATAGCATGTTCATGTAGCTATTCAACATCTCCCCCTGGATATTTCTACAGGCAGATCAAGTATAAGTCCAAAACCCCAATTCATTCCAATTCCACCTCCCTTTTCAGTCTTCCCCCCTCCTTAAATTACAACTCATCCTTCTAATTGCTCAAATCAACTCTTAGAGTCAGGCTGGGTGCAGTGGCTAATGCCTATAATCCCAGAAATTTTGGAGGCCAAGGCAGAAGGATTACTTGAGCCAGGAGTTTTAGACCAGCCTGGGCAATATATTGAGACCCTATCTCTACAAAATGTAAGCCAGGGGTGGTAGAATGTACCTGTAGTCCCAGCTATGCAGGTGGCTGGGCAGAGGGATCACTTGAGCCCAAGAGTTCAGGCTGCAGTGAGCTATGATTGTGCCACTATACTCTAGCCTGAGCAACCAAGTGAGACCCTGTCTCTAAAAAATTAAAATTAATTTTCCAGGCACAGTGGCTCACATCTATAATCCCAGCAGTTTGGGATTACAGCACTTGGGAAGCCAAGGTAGGCACATCACTTGAGGTCAGGAGTTCAAGACCTGCCTGGCCAACATGGTAAAACCCCATCTCAACTAAAAATTAGCCAGACATGGTGGCACAGGCCTGTCTGTAATCCCAGCTACTCAGGAGGCTGAGGCAGGAGAATCCCTTGAACCCAGGAGGCGGAGGTTGCAATGAGCAGAGATTGTGCCACTGCACTCCAGCCTGGGCAACAGAGCGAGACTCTGTTTAAACACACACACACACACACACACACACACACACACACACACACACACAAACTTATAAAATGAAAATGAGGTGGGGCATGGTGGCTCATGCCTGTAATCCCAGCACTTTGGGAGGCCAAGACAGGTGGATCATGAGGTCAGGATTTCAAGACCAGCCTGGCCAAGAAGATGAAACCCCATCTCTACTAAAAATAAAACAATTAGCAAGGCACAGTGGTGGGCATCTGTAATCCCAGCCACTCAGGAGACTAAGTCAGGAGAATGGCTTGAACCCCAGGGGCGGAGAGGTTGCAGTGAGCCAAGATCGCGCCATTGCACTCCAGCCTGGGCAACAGAGTGAGACTTCGTCTCGGAAAAAAAAAAAAAAAAAAGAAAATTAAAAAATTGTGGAGCTAGGCCAGTCGCTGTGGCTCATGCCTGTAATCCCAGCACTTTGGGAGGTGGAGGTGGGTGGATCACGAGGTCAGGAGATCGAGACCATCCTGGCTAACATGGTGAAACGCTGTTTCTACTAAAAATACAAAAAATTAGCTGGGCATGGTGGCACACACCTGTAGTCCCAGCTACTCAGGAGGCTGAGGCAGGAGAATCGCTTGAACCTGGGAGGCAGAGGTTGCAGTGAGCTGAGATTGCGCCACTGCACTCCAGCCTGGGTGACAGAGTGTGACTTTATCTAAAAACAAAAAAACAAAAAAACATGGAGATATCCTTGACTTCTCTGTTCTACATCTGATCTATCAGCAAATTCTATCTTGGAAATATATCTAATATACTAACTCCATTCAACAGCCTTGTAACTTTTCTTCTTTTTGTCCATAGCCCTCTCTCCCATCCACACACACACCGCCTCCTTGATGTTATCTTCCGTGATTCATATCGGCATCCTACTCCAGGTATGTATGCCCCCTGCCATTCCTTTGCACTCAGTATTCTTTGCCTGGAGTGATTTTCCATCAAGCAGCTCTTGACTCATCTCTCTTCTCTTTTCTTTCTTTCTTTCCTTTCTTTCCTTCCTTCCTTCCTTCCTTCTTTCCTTTTTTTTTCTTTTCTTCTTTTCTTTTTCTTTCCTTTCTTTTCTTTCTTTCTCTGTCACACCCAGGCTGGAGTGCAGTGGTATGATCTCGGCTCACTGCAACCTCCACCTTCTGGGTTCAAGTGATTCTCCTGCCTCAGACTCCTAAGTAGCTGGGATTATAGGTGCCCACCACTGTGCTCGGCTAATTATTGTGTTTTTAGTAGAGACAGGGTTTCACCATCTTGGCCAGGCTGGTCTTAAACTCCTGACCTCATGATCCACCTGCTTCAGCCTCCCAAAATACTGGATTACAGGCATGATCTCAGCCTTGCTCTTGACTCATCTCTCTTAAGGTGTTACTTAGAATTAGAAATCATTGACTGGACAAGGTGGCTCACACCTGTAATCTCAGCACTTTGGGAGATCCAAGTGGGCAGATCACGAGGTCAGGAGTTCAAGACCAGCCTGGCCAACATGGTGAAACCTTGTTTCTACTAAAAATACAAAAATTAGCCAGCTGTGGTGGCACACACCTGTAATCCCAGCTACTCGGGAAGCTGAGGCAGGAGAATTGCTTGAACCTGGGAGGTGGAGGTTGCAGTGAACCAAGACCATGCCATTTCGTTCCAGCTTGGGTGACAGAGTGAGACTCCGTCTCAAAAAAAAAAAAAAAATCACTGGAGCTGGAGGGGTCTTTACAAGCCAGAGTAGGCCCTCACTCACCCAGCATCTCTTAGCTTATCGGCAGTGAAGCTGAGGTGTCTGGATAGTAGGCAAGGACTGAGTTGGTCATAGTGGTCTCATCTACCTAAAGGACTTCTAGACCCAAAGAAATAATCTCTCCTGATCATCATTTCAGGCATTAGCAGTCTACTATTATCCAGTGTTACGGCCTTTGGGTTTTTCTACTTTTTAGACTTTTTTTCTTTCATTTGCTCAAAAAGTGGAAATTTTTTTTTTTTTTTTTTTTTTGAGACGCAGTTTCACTCATGTTACCCAGGCTGGAGTGCAATGGCGCGATCTCGGCTCACCGCAACCTCCGCCTCCTGGGTTCAGGCAATTCTCCTGCCTCAGCCTCCTGAGTAGCTGGGACTACAGGCACGCGCCACCATGCCCAGCTAATTTTTTGTAGTTTTTAGTAGAGACGGGGTTTCACCATGTCGACCAGGATGGTCTCGATCTCTTGACCTCGTGATCCACCCGCCTAGGCCTCCCAAAGTGCTGGGATTACAGGCTTGAGCCACCGCGCCCGGCCTAAAAAGTGGAAATTTTTTTTAAAAAATAGAGTCTCCCTGTTGCCCAGGCTGGAGTGCAGTGGCAAAATCTTGGCTCACTGAAACTTCCACCTCCCAGGTTCAATCTATGCTCCTGCCTCAGCCGTCTGAGTAGCTGGGACTACAAGCACATACCACCACACCCGGCTAAGTTTTGTATTTTTAGAAGAGATGGAGGTTCATTATGTTGGCCAGGCTGATCTCGAACTCCTGACCTTGTGATCCACCTGCCTTTGCCTCCCAAAGTGCTGAGATTACAGGTGTGAGCCACCGCACTCGGTCGAGAAATATATTTTTTTAAATTTTTTAAATTAAAAAAAATTTTTTTAGGCTAGTCAAGTGAAGCAGTGGGAGGAGAAATATTTTTAAGGAAAAGAATTATAAAGACTCAAACTACGGCTGGAATTGTGGCTGGGTGATGTGTCACTGGGACATGTGCAGACAGAGCTAGTCCTGACATCATGGGAGATACCGACACAATAGCAATCTCATCTTCTGAAAACTGAACTGCTCTAGGGTGCAGAACTGGCACCTTACCCCTCATGAAGAGTCAGGCGACAGCATCTGTGCCAGCGATTACTTTAGTCAAGTAAGCACAGGATGGGGTGAGGTGCGGAGAGTCCTCATTATGCCACATACTAATTAAAGAGACAGGAAAGGGTGATCTGCAGGGCGGAGATGCCCCTGTAAGCAGCTCCAGTGGTAGGATTGCATCCTCCTACTCTCCCCATTTTCCTCTTTCTATTTCTTCCACCTACTGCTGAGACAGCCAGGTGGGAGGGGGTCCCTGGAGAAACTCCTAACAGCCTGTCCACTGAGGTGAAGCCTCAAGGAAGTTTGCAGCAGGGAGGAGCCCGGCCCCTCCTCTTCCTATGTGGAATCTGGGATTCCAAAGGCCAGGCAGGCAGCGCTGTAGCAGGGACTCTGGCCTTGCCATAGTGTCTGTTTCCCACTTTTCTTCCTTTTCACCCAATAAAACCCTGTCTTACTCACCATTCAAATTGTTGTGAGCCTGAATTTTCGTGGCCTAACACAAAACCCTGTGTTTAGCTGAACTAAGGAAAAGTCCTGCAACACAACTTCTACCTGATTGATTATTTTTCTTGTTGTCCTAGAAGGGTCATCCTTCCAACCACCAACCTCAGTGACATGCAGGTAGAGTTAGAAACAAATGGTTCTGCTGGTGTGGTGGCTCACGCTTCTCATCCCAGCACTTTGGGAGGCTGAGGCAGGGGGATCACAACATCAGGAGTTTGAGACCAGCCTGACCAACATGGTGAAACACTATCTCTACTAAAAATACAAAAATTAGTCAGGTGTGGTGGCGCACGCCTGTAATCCCAATTACTTGAGGCTGAGGCAGGAGAATCGCTTGAACCCAGGAGGCGGAGGTTGCAGTGAGCTGAGATTGCGCCACTGCACTCCAATTTTGGCGACAGAGCAAGACTCCATCCAAAAGAAAAGAGAAAATACAAAACAAACAAACAAAAATGACAAAGGAAAGGAAGGAAGGGAGAGAGAAAGAAATGAAGGAAGGAAAGAGGGACAGAAGCAAGGGAGGGAAGGAGGAAAGGTGGGCCCAGAGATAACTACTCTGAACATTTTGCTGTCTTTCTAGTGAGCCATCTTTTAAAAAAGTGAGATTGAGGCCAGGCAGGTAGGGTGGCTCATGCTTGTAATCCCAGCACTTTGGGAGGCTGAGGCAGGAGGATCACTTGAAGCCAGGAGTTCAAGACCAGCCTGGGCAACATAGTGAGACCCTGTTTCTACAGAAAATTAAAAAAAGTGGCCGGGCACAGTGGCTCTCACCTGTAATCCCAGCACTTTGGGAGGCCAAGGTGGGCAGATCAAGAGGTCAGGAGTTCGAGACCAGCCTGACCAACATGGTAAAACCCCTTCTCTACTAAAAACACAAAAATTAGCTGGGTGTGGTGGCACACACCTGTAATTTCAGCTACTCAGGAGGCTGAAGCAGGAGAATGGCTTGAACCCAGGAGGCAGAGGTTGCAGTGAGCTGAGATTGCGCCACTGCACTCCAGCCTGGGCAACAGAGTAAGACTCCGTCTCAAAAACAAAAAAAAGAAAGAAAAAAAGTAGCCAGGCCTGGTGGTGGTAGCGTGTGCCTATAGTCCCAGCTACTCAGGAGGCTGAGATGGGAAGACCATTTGAGCCCAGGAGCTCAAGGTTGTAGTGAGCTGTGATCATGCCACTTTACTCCAGCCTGCAAACAGAGCTAGACTTTATCCCAAATACATAATAAAAAATCAGATTGATATTTGCATATCTCTTTTGTTAGTTTTCCCCACTCAACAACATAGTGAACATTTCCCTAAATGCTTAAATATTTTTCCATAGCACCGTTTTCAATTGCAACAGAATAGTTCATCTTCTCAGTAGATTTTAATATCTGTTGTAAAATATCCAGATTATTTCATGTTTTTATTGTTTTGATAACAGAGATAAACATATTGTGATGCATACATTTCTTTCTGCAGTCTCAGACTACTGTATGAGATTAATCATTTGTTTGATAATAATCATTGAGAGCTTTTAAAATAAACATAATTTTGGAGAGATCGAAGATGGCTGATCACCAGCAGCTCGGGATTGTAGCTCCCAGTGAAAGTGCAGAGAACGAGAGGACGCCATGCTTTCAGACGAATTTTTGTTGCTCACGCACCAGGAGATTCCCAGCGGAGGAGCCCTATGGGTCACCAGCGTGACTCTTGTGGCTGGCGAGGTGGTTTTGCCGCTGCCTTGGTGCGGCGGTTCTTGGTGCAGAGTCAGAAAAGCACCGTCAATCTTAACGCCGCTGTTTTGGCCAGCACAGGGGGTTGCTCAGATTTTAGCGCTGGGAATCAACAAGTTGGACGTCCATTCAGAAACCCAACTATAAAGACGGTAATTATAAAGACCACAGATGGATAAATTTATAACAAAGGGAAGAAACCAGCCTAAAAAGGCTGAGAATACCCAAAATCAGAACGCCTCTCCCTCTACAGGGGATCACAGTTCCTCATCAGCAACGGAACAAGGCCTGATGGAGAACGAGTGTGTTCCATTAACAGAAGCAGACTTTAAAAGGTGGTTGATCAGAAACTAATGTGAATTAAAAGAACTTGTTCTAACCCAATGCAAAGAAACTAAGAACTTTGAAAAAAGGTTTGATGAAATGTTAACAAAAATACACAATTTAGAGAGGAAT
>NW_016107365.1:6401852-6410328 GCF_001604975.1 Cebus imitator | reverse complement strand
GCCACCATGCCCAGCTAATTTTTTGTATTTTTAGTAGAGACGGGGTTTCACCATGTTGACAAGGATGGTCTCGATCTCTTGACCTCGTGATCCACCCGCCTCGGCCTCCCAAAGTGCTGGAATTACAGGCTTGAGCCACCGCGCCCGGCCCAGGCATACCCATTTTTAGACTGCATTCTAGCCCGGGCAATAAAGCAATACCCCCGTTCTCTCTCCCTCTTCCTCTTTCTCTTTCTTCCTCTCCTTCATTCTTTTTTTTTATTATTATTCTTTTTCTTTCTTTCTTTCTTCCTTTTTCTTTTAGAAAAAATAAAATAAACATAATTTTTTGTTAAGCAAATCCACCTATCCCTTGAAATATTTCTTCCTATTCTGATTAAGTTATTGCTAAATTAAATTTAAAAAGCAATCTGAGACTTAGTATCTATTATAAAATTAACAATAAAATGAAAATTAAAAAGAGAAAATTTGCATAAAATTTCTTTGGAAACCGTAAAAGCACAACACAAATGCAGGCGATTATTATTACTGCTGTTATTAAACACGGTGAAGATCAGATTATAGTAGCCAATCTTAAATATGCCATATATATATTTTTAAAATTTTTTTGAGCTAGGGTCTTGCTCTGTTGCTCAGGCTGGAGTCCAGTGGTGTGATCTCAGCTCACTGCAACCCCACCTCCCAGGTTCAAGCAATTCTTGTGCCTCCGCCTCCCAACTAGCTGGGACAACAGGTGCGTGCAATCACACCTGGCTAATTCTTTGTATTTTTAGTAGAGGTGGGGTTTTACCATGATGGCCAGGCTGGTCTTCAACTCCCGACCTCAAGTGATCTGCCCGCTTCAGCCTCCCAAACTGCTGGCATTACAGGCGTGAGCCACCACGCTCCGCCAACCATATAGTATTTAAACAAATCATCTTGTTTAAAGGTCTTCTCTCTGCAACCTGGCAGGACCCTGTTAGGCTATCATCCTGACAGAATATCACGGTGAGAGAGACAAAGCTCAGAGCCACTTCCTAAAAGCCCAGGATCTTAGAGTTTAACACAATAATGACTCCAGGTACGTGAGACAGATGCACCTATGAAAACCAGTCCTGGATGTCAAAGGAGGAACTGAGACCAGGGCGTGCTCTCAATCCTGCGTGTGAAAGCTACATGTGGTTAGCATCAAGGACAAGTCTCAGCAAGATTTTGGTGGGGAGAGAAACGAGGGTGAGAACCTGTGGCCTAGCAGGGCCAGATTTGCGGATTCCATGAAGTTGTTCTGCATCTTGGGCCTCACATGAACGCTCCTCTCCTTCAGACTTTAGAGTTGCCTGATTCCTCCAATTAGAAATGTCTCTCACTTCTAGAAAGGAGTCACTGTGATTAGGAGGAAGGGCTTGGGCAGAGTGGCCAATTAGATTGAATGTTGGCTCTGTCACTTATGATCCTGGTTAAGTTACTTCATTTCTTTAGGTGACTGTTTTCTTTTTCTTTCTTTTTCTCTTTTGTTGTTTTGTTTTTGAGACAGAATCTCACTCTGTCAACCCAGGCTAGAGTTCAATGGCACGATCTAAGCTCACTGCAACCTCTGCCTCCCAGGTTCAAGGGATTCTCCTGCCTCAGCCTCCTGAGTAGCCAGGAATACAGGCATGCGCCACCACGCCCGGCTATTTTATTTTATTTTTTTTTAGTAAAGATGGGGTTTCACCATATTGCCCAGGCTGGTCTTGAACTCCAAAGCTCAGGCAATCCTCTCCCTTGGCCTCCCAAAGTGCTAGGATTACAGGCAGGAACCACCGAGCCTGGCCCAGTTTTCTCTTATAAAATGGGGAACATTGTGAATACTCAAAGGGCTGAAGGGCATGGGCTTTGCCACTGGGAGCCCCTCAAGGGTGCTTAGTACTGATGGGGCTGGTCAGAAGCTGTTGTTTACCTGGAATCCCTGGGGCACCTACAGGGAAACACAAAGGCCTGTGGGAAGCTGGTAAGGAGAGGAAGCAAGAGTCAGAGGAACTTGGAGAACTGAAAGTGTCTGGATTTGATAAGAAAGGTAACCAAGGGCCACACAGGCTGAGAGAGAAGAGTTATGACAGGTGGGTTCCTGGCAGTTTAAGGACAGCTGGTGGGAATGTGGAAGAAGGAGGGTCTGGGAAATCTCTGGGAAGAAGAGGAGGGCAGTAATTCCCAGCTGCTCGGGTCACAGAAACCAGTTTGGCCCTGCTGTTCAGCTTTAGTAACTGCTCATTAGCATATGAAGGAACTGCCTGCAGAAGGCACTCAGGGTCTTTGAGCTGTGCTGCGTGTGCTGGGCCAGGGGTAGGGGCGGGGGAGAAATGGCTCTGAGATCAGTCTGATTTCCCGAATCCAGATCCACCACCGATTCCTGACTCAAGAAGAAGGGATTGAATCTCGGTTCCTTTCCCAGCTAAAGCCAAAATTTGTTCTATTTACAAAACTTCCTGAGTCCTCAGCTGCTTCTATAATTTGTCTAATATAGAGAGCATAATAATTTTGGAAGGAAAAAATTATCATAACAGGTATGAAGAACACGATGAATGTATTAACTCTAACTTAATCTTCACTCTATCTTATGAAATATAGACAATTCATATCTTCTTGTTAGAAATAACATGATTCAGGCCGGGCACGGTGGCTCACACCTGTAATCCCAGCACTTTGGGAGGCCGAGGTGGGCAGATCATGAGGTCAAGAGATCAGAACCATCTTGGTCAACATGGTGAAACCTCATCTCTACTAAAAACTACAAGAATTAGCTGGACGTGGTGGCGTGCACCTGTAGTCCCAGCTACTCAGGAGGCTGAGGCAGGGGAATTGCTTGAACCCAAGAGGTGGAGGTTGCAGTGAGCTGAGATCGCGCCCCTGCACTCTAGCCTGGTGCCTGGCAACAGAGCAAGACTGTCTCAAAAGAAAAGAAATGAAATAACATGACTCAGAAGGGGCTTCAGGAAACAGATGCCAAACTTTTGACCTTAAAACACAAGCATTTCTTGCCGGTAGCACTAAATGCTTGTGTTATCAGAAGCTTCCCTGAATTTTCAGCATACAAAGAAAAATATTAGGTGCTTATTTCTTTGGGGGGAAACTTCAGGCCACTTTTTGGCGTTAGAGCCTAATGATGGCAGGCATTCAAGTTTTAGTTCTCAAAACGTTGCAGCCAGGCACTGCCTGTGAAACTGTCCCACCCACCTTGTCTGAGAGCTAGAAAGAGGCCGTGGAAGAGTGGAGAGTTGAAAGTGCAGAGAATCTCAGCTTGGCTCTGCCAGCTCCAATGCCCAGTCTCTTACAACCACACTTCAGCCCAGCTATTCTGAAAGGAAACTCACTTTAGAAATGCAAATGACTCACCAAGGAGTGAGGAATTTTAGTGGACAACTGAAGCGTGTAGTTTTGAAGACTGTTTGGGAGACCTCTGTGTTCTTCCGGGAATACCTCCCAGGGTTGTTACTGGAGCCAAAGGAGACCAGAACTCTAAATGGGCTTGGTAAAGTGTAAAGTACTAAAGGAACTTTTATTTTTATTGCAAAAGTGTTGAGTCCTGAACAACTTGGGGTCCACTGAACTAGTCTATGGAAAAGAGGAGGTTGTGCCAGGGGTAGTGGCTCACGCCTGTAATTCCAGCATTTTGGGAGGCCGAGGCTGGCAGAGCACGAGGTCTGGAGTTCAAGACCAGCCTGACCAACATGGCCAAACCCCGTCTCTACTAAAAATACAAAAATTAGCGAGGCATGGTGGCGCACGCCTGTAATCCCAGCTACTCGGGAGGCTGAGGCAGGAGAATCGCCTGAACCCAGGAGGAGGAGGTTGCAGTGAGCTGAGATCACACCACTGCACTCTAGCCTGGGCTAGAGTGGGCGACAGCAACAGAGCAAGACTCCGGTCTCAAAAAACAACAACAACAAAAAAAAGCAAGACGAGGTTGTGTTAAGACTCTATTTCATTGGCCAGGATAGACGATCTTGGTCTAGCGCTACTCCTATTCTTTTTTTTTTCAATTGTTAGTTTTTATTTTTTAATTTTTAATTTAATTTTATTTTTTTGAGACAGAGTTTCACTCTTGTTACCCAGGCTGGAGTACAATGGCGCGATCTCGGCTCACCGCAACCTCCGCCTCCTGGGTTCAGGCAATTCTTCTGCCTCAGCCTCCTGAGTAGCTGGGATTACAGGCACGCGCCACCATGCCCAGCTAATGTTTTGTAGTTTTAGTAGAGACGGGGTTTCACCATGTTGACCAGGATGGTCTCGATCTCTTGACCTCGTGATCCACCTGCCTCGGCCTCCCAAAGTGCTGAGATTACAGGCTTGAGCCACTGCACCCGGCCTAGTTTTTATTTTTAATAGAGTATAGTGGCATGATCATAGCCCACTGCAGCCTTGACCTCCTGGACTCAAGTGAATCCCCCACCTCAGTCTTGAGGTACGCACCACAATACCCAGCTAAACCTTCTATTCTTAAAATCTGATTTTCAATCTCTGTTCTCCATCACTCCTCCACTCTCCACCCATATTGAGCAGGTCGTTTCTTGGGAGTGGTCCTGTGCTGGATTGAGTTTAGCCAAGGACACTGCAGCTGCACAGCTCAAAGAAAATAGACCTGCTCACTCCAACAGGAAAGTCCAGGAGGTTAGAGTAAAAGCATCAAAGACCAAGTGAGTAGTGGATGAGCCAAAAGAGGAGAGAGCCATGAGGAGGAGGATGGGAAGAGAAACCTAGATGCGAGATACTACAGAAGCACAAGGCAAATTGCGTATTACTCAGTGCCCAGCAGGCTCCCCAGACAGTCCTCAAAGCTACAGCTGGCTTGTCAGATGCTAAAATCACTTTTTCGTTGATGAGTCATATGTGACAAAGTAGCAAACATAAGAATCATGTTTGCTCATTTCTGCTTGCTGGTGTAATTTCACAAAGCCCCTGACTCTTGTCTACACACAGCTCTCTGGAAAGATGCTTTGAAGACAAAACAGGACACCTCTTGCCTGAGTCACTATATTCCTTAAAAGATAAATGACCCCAGTGTTTGCCTTTGCCTACACACAAGATAACCTCTGAGAAGGTCAGTGATGATGCCTCTGTAATCTATAACCAGTTGTGCTCTGACACCCAGACCTCAATGTGATTCTGCTTTAATGCACCCTCTGAGCAAGTCTGATGTGACTTTGAACACAGTGAACCCCTACTGCCTGTATACGAGCCACAGGCTGTGATACTGCACCCCAGTAGCCTCGCAGAACTTGCTCCCGGGCCACAGGCCTTGGTTTATAGCCCTCCACAAGACTTCTGAATAAAACTAATTTCAAATCTTTAAAAGCTTAATTTTTTTTTTTCATCGACAGTCATTTACATCCTCCAAGGGAGTTTTACATTAGAAAAACTGAGTTGGACAGAATAAAATAGGCAATTTAGCCACACTGGCAAAGAGCTGGGACTCCTGGGCAAAACTGCTTACTGTGGAATCTCAACTCCACTGTTTATGAGCTGCGTGACCTTGGGCAAATTCACCTCTTTGTGCCTCACATTTTCTCGTCTGTAAATCAGGATTGATAATAATAGTACCTAGTTCTTAGACTTTTTTTTTTTTTCAAGACAGAGTCTTGCTCTGTTGCCCAGGCTGGAGTGTAATGGTGCAATCTCGGCTAACTGCAACCTCCACCTCCCGGGCTCAAGCGATTCTCCCGCCTCAGCCTCCTGAGTACCTGGGATTACAGGCATATGCCAGCACGCCTGGCTAATTTTTTTATTTTTGTAGAGATGGTGTTTCTCCATTGCCCAGGCTGGTATTGAACTCCTGACCTCAGATGACCCACTTGCCTTGGCCTCCCAGACTGCTGGGATTACAGGCGTGAGCCACTGTGCCCAGCAGTTCTTAGATTATTATACAAATGATGGGAGTTAATATTTGTAGGGTGCTTAAAACAGGGTCTGGCACACAGTTTCATTAAAGTAGGGTTTTTTTAAAAAAAATTAATTAATTAATAATAATTATTATTTTAAAGACGGGGTTTCACCATGTTGGTCAGCCTGGTCTTGAACTCCCGACCTCAGGTGATCCGCCCGTCTTGGCCTCCAAAGTGCTTGGATTACAGGCATGAGCCACTGCGTCCAGCCTAAAGTAGGTTTTTAAAACCTATTATTGTGGCCAGGCATGATGGCTCACACCTGTAATCCCAGCACTTTGGGAGGCTGAGGCAGGAGGATCACCTGAGGTCAGGAGTTTGAGACCAGCCTGACCAATGTGGAGAAACCCTGTCTCTAGTAAAAATACAAAATTAGCCAGGCATGGTGATGAATGCCTGTAATCCCAGTTACTCACAAGACTGAGACAGGAGAATTGCTTGAACCCAGGAGGCAGAGATTGCGGTAAACTGAGATTGCGCCATTGCACCATTGCACTCCAGCCTGGGCAACAAGAGTGAAACTCCGTCTCAAAAAAACAAAAACAAAAAACCTATTCCTGTTATTATTTCATTAATACATCTCTACGACTAGATAAAAGCTTGGAGAGCAGAGGCTCGGTCTGGGTTTGCTCATAATTGTGTATCCAGTGCTCAGCATAGTGTGTGGTAAGTATCCAGCTATTTGTTGTATAAACAAAATGGGCAAAGGGAACCTCCCGAACCATTCCCAAACTCATACCACAGAAATGGAGGATGGGAGCTCCATCCCCATGCACCCAAAAAACTAAAAAGTCACACCTGCTAACAGTCAACAATGCTGGAGAAGCAACCTCACCAAGCAATGCCGTGACACCGTTCCCGTCCTCAGACTCTTGAACTTCTCCTTGTCGTCACCACACAGGATGTGTTCACCACACAGGGGCCCAGCTCTTACTGGCTTGCAGGGAGGCTTGGCCTCTGCCTGGGTCCAGGTGCGGGCCAAGTATCGCCTTGTCCTTGGTCTCCACACTCTGCTGAGGGAGAACCAGCAGCAGTGGGGAGAGCTCCAAAGCTGGTGGGCAGAGGGCCAGCTTCCCCAGACACCTGGATCCTGTCCTCCCAGGCTTGGGCTGAATGGATGTGTAACAAAGACAGCACTGCAGCCCAAAGCTTGTTACTATTATAAAGATATCTGCTTCTCTAACCAACTGTCAAAGTGAACAGCATCTGCAGGGCCCCGCTTTGCCTTCTGCAACGGACGGCTCTAGTTGAAGCCAAAGTAATAACGTCCCACAGTTTGCCATATCCAAGTCACCTTTGACAAAAAGGCTTCTGCATTGTCTGTAGCACCTGGAAGAAATAAATACCAACAATTGGACATGCATTGATTTTAAGATTTACTCCAATTTCACCATGTTGATGTTAAAATATGAAAAAAATGCATCTTGAAGTTGATGAAAACAGCAGCATGACTACATACAGACAAAGCAGGAAGGAATGGGAAGCAGTCAGGAGAGAATGTCCACACGTTCCCCAACACATGTTCCCCCATGTACCCTCCCCTCCCTCTTTTGACAGTGAGGGAGCTGCCAGTACACCCATCCAGCCCCTGTCATGCTACATGTGCACCTGCTGTCATCCCTTCTCAATGACCTCAGGACATGACTCTAGCAAGCCTCACCCCTCTCCTCTGCATGGCCAACTTTCTCCTCTACTGGTTTTCCATTTTCTATTGCCTAAAACTATGAAATAATGCCTTTCTTCTTGATCCCTCTCCAGCCCATTTGTTTTTCTTTTTTTTTTTTCTTTTTTTTTGGTTGTTTTTTTAAAGACAGGATCTCACTCTGTCACCCAGGGTGGAGTGCAGTGGCATGATCACAGCTTATTGCATTCTTGACTTCCTGGGCTCAAGCAATCCTCCAACCTCAGTCCCCGGAGTAGCTGGAACTGCAGATGTGTCCCACCATGCCCAGCTAATTTTTATTATATTTTTTATTAATTAAAAAAATTTTTTTTGTTGAGATGGAGTCTCCCTCTGTTGCCCAGGCTGGAGTGCAGTGGCACAATCTTGGCTCACTGCAACCTCCGCCTCCTGGATTCAAGCAATTCTCTACCTTAGCCTCCCGAGTAGCTGGGATTACAAGTGCCTGCCACCATGCCCAGTTACTTTTTGCATTTTTAGTACAGATGGGGTTTCACCATCTTGGCCAGGGTGGTCTTGAAGTCCTGACCTTGTGATCCAACTACCTCAGCCTCCCAAAGTACTGGGATTACAGACTTGAGACACCATGCCCAGCCAAAAATAATTTTTTTTTTTTAAAATAGAGACAGGGTCTCACTATGTGGCCCAGGCTGGTATCGAACTCCTAGGCTCAAGCTATCCTCCTGCCTTGGCCTCCCAAAGTGCTGGGATTACAGGTATAAACCACTGCACCCAGCCTAATTTTTAATCTTTTGTAGAGATTGGGGGTCTCACTATGTTTCCCAGGCTGGTTTCAAACTCCTGGGCTCAAGCAATCCTCCTGCCTTAGCCTTCTAAAGTGCTGAGATTACAGGCATGAGCCACCACACCCAGCCTCAATTCAATTTTTTTTTTTTTT
>NW_016107365.1:6399660-6400857 GCF_001604975.1 Cebus imitator | reverse complement strand
TTGACCAGGATGGTCTCGATCTCTTGACCTCGTGATCCACCCGCCTCGGCCTCCCAAAGTGCTGGGATTACAGGTGTGAGCCACCGCGCCCGGCCAATATTTATATTTTTTTATAGAGACGGGGTTTCACCATGTTGGTCAGGCTGGTCTCAAACCCCTGACCTCGTAATCCGTCCGCCTTGGCCTCCCAAAGTGCTGAGATTACAGGCGTGAGCCACCGGGCCCGGCCCTGTGACTGATTATTGTCTTTACTTTGTTAACTACTGTCCCCGGCTCTGACCATTCCCCTGAACTCAGCGCTTATATCTCCTAATAGGCATCTCAAACTAATGTCTCCAAAGTCAAGCTTTTGAATTCCAACCTCAAAGAGGTTCTTCTCAAGAAGTCTTCCAAGTCTTAACAAGTGGCAGCCATCCCAGCTTGTCTGGCCCAGAGCCTTGGAATGCAAGTCATCTTGACTACTCACTTTGTCTCCCATCCAACCCATCAGCAAACACTTTGGGCTCAACCTTCAAAATAGCTCCAGAACAAGATCAACTTTTGTAATTTCCTCTTGCTCCCACCCTTGCCCAAAACACCAGCCTCTCTTTCCCAGATTTCAATAGCCTCCCAGCTGGTTTCCTTTTGCCCACCCCTGTCTCCTGCCTTCCAGCCCTCACACAGAAGCCTGAGTGATCCTTAAGAAGATAAGCCAGACCTTGGCTCATTTCTGTGCAAACTCTTGAAGGCTCCCATCTCAGAGCAAAAGCCAAAGGCCTCCTGCTGGATTAACTTCTGGCCCTCTGTGCTCCCCTCCTCCTACTCTTCCCTAACTGCTCTCTCCAGCCACCTTGTAGCTTCTAAATTACATCAGGCACGCTCCCACTTTAATTTTTTCTTCTTTGTTTCCATCTGTGCCTGTCTGCCCTGTCCTCACCAAACCTCTTAAGACCACGAAGCATTTGAAGTCAGGGGTTGTATCTTATTCATCTTTATATCCTTAATCCGTAACACAGTGCCTGGCACATTAGATGCTCAAAACTTGTTTGCGGAATGACTGAATGAACTCTCCACTGCTGACAAGCTGACTCCCCAGGACAGGCTGAGCTCATTATTGGCAAAGATGTGCTGCACCATGCTCTCCAACCAGCATGCCCTGCCCCTCATTTCTACACACACGAGACCACACTTCAATAGCTAACTCTTTTTTTTTTTTTT
>NW_016107365.1:6385645-6397885 GCF_001604975.1 Cebus imitator | reverse complement strand
GCTGGTCTTGAACTCCTGACCTCAAGTGACCCACCGGCCTCAGCCTCCCAAAGGGTTGGGTTAACAGGTATGAGCCACTGTGCCGGGCCATAACATGTTAATTTAATTTAATTTTTTTTTTTTTGAGACAGAGTTTTGCTCTTGTTGCCCAGGCTAGAGTGCAATGGCACAATCTTGGCTCACCGCAACCTCCACCTCCCGCCAGGTTCAAGTGATTTTCCTGCCTCAGCCTCCCCAGTAGCTGGGATTACAGGCATAAGCCAACTTGCCCAGCTAATTTTGTATTTTTAGTAGAGACGGGTTTCTCCATGTTGGTCAGACTAGTCTCAAACTCCCAACCTCAGGTGATCTGCCCACCTCAGCCTCCCAAAGTGCTGGGATCACAGGCATGAGCCACCACACCTGGCCGTTAATTTTAAGTGAAGACTCTAAAAGGCATCCTGTTTTTCTGCTCTCCGCTTTGCATTCCTGTGGTCTTCCATGAGAAAAAAATATCTCCCAGAAGCTACTGGTCTGAGAAAAATGAGAAAACATGTGCAGCAGACCTAACCCAACTCATAGCCTGAACCCAAGCCCAACCCAGCCCAGCAAGGCTCTCAGAGTCCCAGCGGAGCCACGGGCCCAGGAAGGAGAAAAATAAATGTGTGTTATTGTAAACTGTTGAGATTTTGAAGTTGGTTAGGCAGCAAAACCTAATTCACTCTGAGTGATGAAATCATTATCTGAATCATCCTCATCTCTGAATAATGAAATAGTTAATTTTTATTTCCTTCCTTATTATTTTTTGTATTTTCCAAGCATATTTGAATGAGTTTGTATTACTTTAAAGAAAAAAGATAAGCCGGGTACGGTAGCTCATGGCTGTAATCCCAGCACTTTGGGAGGCCAAAACGGGCGGATGGCTTGTGGCCAAAATGGTGAAGTCCCATCTCTACTAAAAACACAAAAATTAGCCAGGCGTGGTGGCGGGTGCCTGTAATCCCAGCTACTTGGGACGGCTGAGGCAGAAGAATCATTTGAACCTGGGAGGTGGAGGTTGCAGTGAGCTGAGATTGCACCACTGTACTCGAACCTGGATGACAGAGTGAGACTCTGTCACAAAGGAAGGAAGGAAAAAAGGGAGGGAGGGAGAGAGGGAGGAAGGAAGGAAGGAAGGGAGGGAGGGAGGAAGGAAGGAAGGAAGGAAGGAAGGAAGGAAGGAAGGAAGGAAGGAAGGAAGGGGAATAAAGAAAAGGGGTCAGAAAGAGGAAATTGGTGGGGAAAAGAGGCAGTAGATAAACGAGGAGGGCTTGGGCCTTGGTCTAGAGAACTGGTGCAACAGGCTTTTATTGCTGTTGTGAAATGGGGCCCATTCAAGTCTTCCCTGCTTCCTGAAGCATCTCCTGCCCATTCTGGTGTTTTTCTCCTCTGAGCTCTGAACTCTGGCCTAGACTTTCCCAGAGCTCCACCCTCACCACTCAGATCTCCACCTCTGCATCTAGTAGATCTCTCCAATGTGTCTGACCTCCCTCAACCCTATAAAAGCTCTATGAGGCAGAGATTCAGGGTTGGTTTGTTCACTGCTGTATCCCAGAAGCATGCTTGGAACCAAGCAGACATTCAATAACTATTAGTTGAGTGAATGAATAAACTCCTGTAGCAGCATCAGCCAAGGGGACACAGTATGCTTTTATTGGGTTGGCATGCTGATGTTTCCTGCTTGTTTAATTCTCCCAGCTGAACTGCAAAAACCCTTTAAGATCAGGGACCCTGTGCTTTTATATTCCTGTTGGCATTTAGCACACAGTTGTGCCCACAGTGATTTGTTGACTGATTAAACAGCAAGTCCCACCAACCGTACAAGCTCATGGCTAAAGCCACCTTTCTCAAATAGTAGGAAACACAAGATAACTTACGAAAAAATATGTTAAGTCATATCCACAGATTTCTTTTTTTTTAGACAGAGTTTCACTCTTGTTGCCCAGGCTGGAGTGCAATGGCTCGATCTCAGCTCACTGCAACCTCCACCTCCCGGGTTCAAGCAATTCCCCTGCCTCATCCTCCAGAGTAGCTGGGACTTACAGGCACCCACCACCACGCCCGGCTAATTTTTGTATTTTTAGCAGATATGGGGTTTCTCCATATTGATCAGGCTGGTCTCGAACTTCTGACCTCAGGTGATCCACCCGCCTCAGCCTCCCAAAGTGCTGGGATTACAGACGTGAGCCACCATGCCCGGCCCATATCCACAAATTTCTAAGCACTTCAACTTGAGCCTTGTGTCATGTTAGTGGTATAATAATTTTCCTGTGTTTGATTCTCATCCTCTTTAATAGAGTTATGTCTCATGTACACATCTGGATTGTAAGCAGAGTTTCTGAGTCTTATTCTCCTCTGGTTCAGCCTTCAGTGGCTCACCGGCATGATGGGAGCACACAGAAGATCAGCCCAGTCCTGCCTTTGGGCTTCTGACTTTGAGTAAAGATTAGAGGCCATGCAG
Source organism: Cebus imitator (assembly GCF_001604975.1). Lineage (NCBI taxonomy): Eukaryota > Metazoa > Chordata > Mammalia > Primates > Cebidae > Cebus > Cebus imitator. The sequence goes on along the minus strand of NW_016107365.1, from coordinate 6,395,406 downwards.
TGCTGGAGGTCCCTTGCACACTATAGTACAAGCCCTTCAAATCCCTCCTAGACTGAAAGAAGGGATTCTGATTGGCTGCTAGTGACGTCACCCTTCTGGGAACCTTCCCCTGCAGATGTGCCTCTGCTCTGTTTATCTTAGAGCCTCATTTCACAGTGGCAAGAAGACACAACAGGAAGCAAATGTCTGAAGCTGTTCCCATCCACTCCAGCTTCGCATAGCCTGTCTTTGACACACAGCAGCTCACAGTCAACTCTGTGGGATTCATTCACAGGAACATTTTCCCACCAGAGTCCTTGCTGTAGGTGGAGCAGTCTTTTGTTCTAGCTGGTTTGCTGTCTGTGTGGAATCGCTATCAGAATGGCTATTTGCTGTTGGTGACTAAGAGCTGCACCATCGGTACGTTAGGAAGCAATTATCTGAAAACAAATTCATTTCCTGAGTCATCCAGCCAATTTAGCCTGTGCCCCTCTTTCCCCTTCCACTCCCTACATGTCACCAGTTAAACAGCTGAGACATCCTATTCCTACCTCCTGCTCTGTTTGTCAGGAGATTATAAAACTGGTCTAGAGGGATCAACAGAGTTATTACCTTTGCCTGTGTCACTCAGTCTGTCCTATTCTAATCCTGGATTTATTTTCGAAAGACAAATGGTTTTCTGGATTTATTTATTTGGCTTTCACTCCTTTGTGTGCTAGGTGACTAATACTGCATTCATGAGCTCAGCAGCCTTGCTTCCTTCTTTCTGCCTTGTTTTAAAGGTATGAAGACTTTCACATCTTCTTCGTATTCTGTATTCGTTTCCTGTGACTGCAGCAACAAATTACCATAAACTAGAGGGTTTAAAACAACAGAAATATATTCTCTCACTGTTCTGGAAGCCAGAAATCTGACAACTGTATCACTGGGTGGAAGTGAGCTGTCAGCAGGGCTGTGGGCCTTTGGAAGGCTCTAGGGAGAATTTACTTCTTGTCCTTTCCAGCAACTGGTGGCTGCCGGCATTCCTTGATATGTGGCTGTATTACTGTTTTTTTGGTTTTTTTTTTTTGAGATGGAGTTTCACTGGTGTTGCCCAAACTGGAGTGCAATGGTGTGATGTCGGCTCACTGCAACCTCCGCCTCCCAGGTTCAAGAGCTTCTTCTGCCTCAGCCTCCCAAGTAGCTGGGATTACAGGCACGTGCCACCACGCCCGGCTAATTTTTTTGTATTTTTAGTAGAAACGGGGTTTCACTATGTTAGCCAGGCTTGTCTCGAACTCCTGACCTCAGGTGATCCGCCCGCCTCAGCCTCCCAAAGTGCTGGGATTACAGGCCTGAGCCACGGTGCCCACACTGTATTACTCTAATCTCTGCCTTGCTAGCCACCTCTCTCTTTCTGTGCATCTAATTTCCGTTTGCCTCACTTGTGCAAGGACACTTGTGATGTTCCAACCAGATAATCCAGGATAATCTCCCATGGCAAAATCCTTAAATTAGTCACATACACAAAGCCCATCTTTCCTTATACAGCAACATTTACAGGTGCTAGGGATTAGGGCCTGCTATCTCTGGATGACCATTATTCAGCAACCACAGTCTCCATTCCCTGCCCTCCATGATGCACAGAATATTTTGTGTGCAGATTAAAAAGTTGGTGAGGATGCTGGGAGCGTTGGCTCATGCCTGTAATCCCATTACTTTGGGAGGCTGAGGCGGGCAGATTACCTGAGGTCGGGGGTTTGAGACCAACCTGACCAACATGGAGAAACCCCATCTCTACTAAAAATACAAAATTAGCTGGGCATGGTGGTGCATGCCTGTAATCCCAGCTACTGGGGAGGCCAAGGCAGGAGAATGGCTTGAACCCAGAAGGCAGAGGTTGCCGTGAGCCAAGATTGAGCCACGGCACTCCAGCCTAGGCAACAAGAGCAAAATTCTGGCTCAAAAAAAAAAGTTGGCGAGGAAGATAAGGGAAGAAAGAGCAAGATAAAGGAAGTAGAAGATAGTCGAAGAGAGGATTTTTTTTTTTGCTATTATTTCCTTTTGGCAATAGAGTGGCCCTCCTGGCATGGGCTCCTGCTTCCTGGGAAATATGGGCTGGCAGGAGGTACCCTGCTCTGGCAGCCAAAAGAGGCACAGACATTCTTTTCCCCTCCTCCTTGGTAGTCGGGGCACTGTCATATGACATCGGCTACACCAATCAGACATTCCTACCCAGGATTTTTGACTTTTGAGGGTGTTGGTACCTGCGTGTCAGGAGATTGACAGATTGTTTCCGGGGTGACAGGGTCAAGAGTCCAGGAGCAGCAATGGCCCGTGTCCAGTGGTAGTGGCAGTGGCAGTGGTGGTGGTAGTGGCAGTGCAGTGGCGGTGGCGGTGGCGGTGGCAGTGCAGTGGCGGTGGCGGTGGCGGTGGCAGTGCACTGGTGGTGGTGGTGGCGGTGGCAGTGGCAGTGGCTGTGGCGGTGGCGGTGGCGGTGGTGGTGGCAGTGTTAGTGGCGGTGGCAGTTGCCTCCCACTTGGACTGTTGCAGCGGCAAGGTCTGGCTGGGTTCTTCCTCTGCTTTTTGGTCTCCCAGACCCCTGGTTCTCCCACATTCCTACATATTCAGTGAGCTGCTGAATACCCCGCCAGGATTTTCCTTTTCTGTTTTTGCCTCTGGTGTTTGTAACCAGGGACTCTCCTGACTTAGAAACTATCAGCAGAAAGATTCTATTTTTTATTATTTTTTGAAAGGCTTTACTTATTTATTTTTGAGACAGAGTCTCACTCTGTTGCCCAGGCTAGAGTACAGTGGTACAATCTTGGCTCACTGCAGCCTCTGCCTCCCGGGTGTAAGCATTCTCCTGCCTCAGCCTCCTGAGTAGCTGGGATTACAGGTGCGCGCCACCATACCCAGCTAATTTTTGTATTTTCAGTAGAGACGAAGTTTCGCCAGATTGGTCATGTTGGTCTTGAACTCTTGGTTTCAAGTGACCCGCCCCCCTCAGTCTCCCAAAGTGTTGGGATTACAGGCGTGAGCCATTGCATCTGGCTACTATTTATGTAATTTTAAAAGGTCAACTAATATAAGGGAAAATTAAAGGAAAACATTTGTATAAAATAATTATTTGGATACAAAATAATACTATACATAATTAAAGGAAATATTTATATAAAAATGTGTACTCCAGCATGTAAATGCATGTGTGTGACTATATTAGAGGACCCCACAAATTTACAGCAGGGCCTGACCATGTCTCATTGAATGGAAAACGCAGGTCACAGAACCAGGCATAAAGTTTGATTAAAGGCCTCTGACAAACGAAAGATACAGGTGCATATATTCCTACTCCTAGATGCACACACACAGCAGGAAACAAGAAGAATGCTCTGTAATGTGCTGGCTGAGGTTACCTCTGAAAGAGGAAGTGGCTGGGAGTTGTGAGGAGGAAAGAAGGACTTTCACATTTTGCTCTTTTTCAATTTTTGCATCTTTTATTTTTACTTTCAGAGACAGGGTCTTGCTCCATCACCCAGGCTGGGATGCAGTGGAATTATAGTTCATCACAGCCTCAACCTCTTGGCCTCAAGCGATACACTTGCCTCAGCCTCCCACAAAAAACTGGGACTACAAGCACGTGCCACCACACTTGGCTAATTTTTGTTTATTGATTTTTTTAAAATTTAATTTAATTTTATTTTTTTGAGTTGGAGTTTCGCTCTTGTTACCCAGGCTGGAGTGCAATGGCATGATCTCAGCTCACCACAACTTCCGCCACCTGGGTTCAGGCAATTCTCCTGCCTCAGCCTCCTGAGTAGCTGGGATTACAGGCACGTGCCACCATGCCCAGCTAATTTTTTGTATTTTTAGTAGAGACGAGGTTTCGCCATGTTGACCAGGATGGTCTCGATCTCTTGACCTCGTGATCCACCCGCCTCAGCCTCCCAAAGTGCTGGGATTACAGTACAGGCTTGAGCCACTGCACCCAGACTTGTTTATTGATTTTTTTGTAGAGCTGGGATCTCACTATGCTGTCTGAGCTTCTCTCAAACTCCTGGCCTCAACCGATTCTCCCACCTCAGCCTCCCAAATTGCTGGGATTAGAGGCGTGAGCCACCATGCCTGGCCCCATCTTTGCATCTTTAATGAAATCGATGCATTCCTTTTGTAATAAAAACTATGAAAGTGAAGAAGGAAAGCAGTTGGATTAGCATTGTGTGCCACAAGCATGTGGTAAGCAGAAGAGAAAAAGGGAAGAAAGGCAGGACTGGGCAAGTTTAATGATGAAGACAGCAACTCCACGGAGGAAAATACGCCGAGTGCTTCCACCATGGTCATTCAAATGAGTCCGGCAATTAGTGGCTGTGTGATCCTGAGCAAAGTCACCTGTCAGGTGTGTTATCCTGAAGCCATGGCGCTTGTTTATAGCATCACACGGTTGTTTGTGTTAATACTACTACTGCACATGGGGTAGAAGTCCTTATCTATGGAGCGGGCAGCTGTCTCCAAATAGCCAAGTATCCAAGCCGTCCTGCCCACGTCATCCAGGGCTGTCTGATTGTAATTGGCTTGCAATGTGGTAATCTGCAAGCCAATACCTGGAGGACTTTTATTCTTTGGTTTATTCAACTGACATTAATTGACTACAAAGCTAAATAGAATAATTATTTGCTCACCAAAACGCATGTTTTGAAAATGGCAGTGGATTTAAATTCCTGCTCTATGACTTAATAAATATTCTCTGAGTTTTTTTTCCTTATCTGTAAAATGATAATGTATATTTACCACATACTGTGTGTGAGGAAAAATAAATAAGATAATGTATTTCAAACATACGTTAGAGTCCCTATTACACTTTAGGTCCTTATTATGATTATTTTAGAGATAGGGTCTTGCCCTGTCACCCAGCTGGAGTGCAGTGGTATGATCTACAGGTGGGACTGTAAATGTGAGCCTCTGTGCCTGACTAATTTGGTGTTAATTAGTGTTGTGATCTCCAATTTTATAGCACAGGCATTGCTCTGATCTGAATGGTGATGTCCCCACAACATTTATCTGTTAAAATGGAACCCCCAATGCAATGGTATTGGAAGGCGAGTCCCTTCGGGAGGTGATTAGATCATGAGGACTATGCCCTTGTGATGGAGATAAGTGCCCTTATAAAAGAAGTGTGGCTGGGCGCGGTGGCTCAGGCCTGTAATCCCAGCACTTTGGGAGGCGGAGGTGGGTGGATCACCTGAAGTCAGGAGTTCAAGACCAGCGTGGCCAACATGGTGAAACCCGGTCTCTACAAAAATACAAAAATTAGCCAGGCATGATGGCGGGTACCTATAATCCCAGCTACTCAGGAGGCTGAGGTGGGAGAATCGCTTGAACCAAGGAGGTGGAGGCTGCAGTGAGCTGAGATCATGCCATTGCACTCCATCCTGGGTGACAGAGCAAGACTCTGTCTCAAAAAAAAAAAAAAGTTATGAGGGAGCCTGCTTATCCCTTTTGCCATTTGAGGGCACATAGAAGGTGCTATCTATGACACAGTGAGCCCTCACCAGACACCAGATCGGCCAGTGCCTTGGATGTTGGACTTCCCAGCCTCCAGAGCTGTGAGAAATCAATTACCGTTGATTCTAATTTACCCAGTCTGTGGTATTTTATTATGCAGCCAAGTTGACTACGACAGACTTCAAGGTGCTGGGCACTGATATTATAGTTTTCCCTTTTTCCATCTGTCTTAGTTCAGGCTACTGTAACAAATGACCATAGATTGGATGGCTTATAAACAGATATAAATATATATATCTTATTCTCACCTATTATTCCTCAATAGATATATATCCTATTCGTTATATATCTCTGGAGAACCCCAATTAATACAGTTATGAGTGACAGATTGAAAAGATTATGGATCTCTGTTATGGTCCACTGAAGATTCAAAATTATTTATTTATTTTATTTTTATTATTATTTGGAGACAGGCACTCACTCTGTTGCCCAGGCTGGAGTGCAGGGGCATGATCTCAGCTCACTGGAACCTCTGCCTCTTAGGCTCAAGCGATCTTCCCGCCTCAGCCTCCCAAGTAACCGGGACTATAGGCGCACAGCACTATGCCCAGCTCATTTTTGTAGAGATGGGGTTTTGTTCAAGACCAGCCTAGTCTTGAACTCCTAGGCTCAAGTCATCTGCCTGTCTCAACCTCCCAAAGTGCTGGGGTTACAGGCGTGAGCCACTGCACCTGGTTTATCCCAAGTTTTTGGTTTAGTAGGCAGTTAACTTGGCTGAAATCAAACTCCAAATTTTGTCTCCCCTGTGGTGAGCTGCAGCCTCTGTTAAGTTATTTTAGCCTTTGCTGGGCACCATGGCTCACGCCTGTAATCCCAGCACTTTGGGAGGCTGAGGCAGGTGAATCACAAGGTCAGAAGATCGAGACCATCCTGGCCAACACAGTGAAACCCTGTCTCTAGTAAAAATACAAAAATTACCCGGGCATGGCGCACACCTGTAGTCCTAGCTACTCAGGAGGCTGAGGCAGAAGAATCGCTTGAACCCAGGAGGCGGAGGCTGCAGTGAGCTGAGATTGAGCCTCTGCTGTCCAGCCTGGGTGAAAGAGCGAGACTCTGTCTCAAAAACAAAACGAAAGAAAGTTATTTTAGCCTTATTTAAACTGCTTGTAGTCTACCCTATGCATACATAGTTGGAGGTCTGCCAGAGCCTTGGGTAGCCTCCCCCTAGAGCTGGGAACCAGCGTTGTCAGGTGTGCTATCCTGAGCCAATATATACACACATATGAATGAATTGGCTCATGTGGTTATGGAGGTTGAGAAGTCCCAAGATCTTCTGTTGGCAAGCTGGAGACCCAGGGGACCAAATGATGTAAATTCCAGCCCAAGTCCAAGCCCAAAGGCAGAACACTAATGTTCCCAGCTCCAAAAGAGTCAGCCAGAGAGAACAAATGTTATATTCAGCCTTTTTGTTGTATTCAGGCCTTTAACAATTGAATGAGGCCCACAGACTTGGGGAGGGCAATTCGCTTTACTCAGTTAACCTATAAAAATGTTTTGTTGTTGTTGTTGTTTTTCAGAGTTTCACTCGTCGCCCAGGCTGGAGTGCAATGGCGCGATCTTGGCTCACTGCAACCTCCGCCTCCTGGGTTCAAGTGATTCTCCTGCCTCAGCCCCCCGAGTAGCTGGGATTACAGTTGCCTGCCACCATGCCTGGCTAATTTTTGTATTTTTAGTAGAGATGGGGTTTCACTACATTGGCCAGGCTGATCTCAAACTCCTGACCTCGTGATCTGCCTGCCTTGGCCTGTCAAAGTGCTATATTACAGCCATGAGTCACCATGCCTGGCCAGAAATGTTAATCTCATCCAGAAACATCCTCAGAGTTACAGTCAGAATAATGTGTAACCAAATATCTGGGCATCCTGTGGTTCAGTCAAATTGACACATAAAGTTCACACATAAAAAAAATCCAGACTGCCCTGTAATCCCAACACTTTAGGGGGCTGAGACAGGCGGATCAAGAGGTCAGAAGTTCAAGACCAGCTTGACCAACATGGTGAAACCCTGTCTCTACTAAAAATACAAAAATTAGCAGGGTGTGGTGGCGCATGCCTGTAATCCCAGCTACTTGGGAGGCTGAGGCAGGAGAATTGCTTGAACTTGTGAGGTGGAGATTGTGGTGAGCTGAGATCGCACCATTGCACTCCACCCTGGGCAATAAGAGCAAAACTCTGTCTCAAAAAAAAAAAAAAAAAAAAGTCCAGACTGTAAGGCTCTTTGAACTGACTACACCATGGTGACCCCTGTGACCTGTACGTACACTTTCAGAAAAGAAGAAGAATGGCTATCTCCTACATTGGCTGATTAACAGACTTTGCAACATTCTGCCATTGTTCATGCTGCAAACGTTCCTGCCTCAACTGATAAGCCAACCTTGTGACACTGGATGTTGGACCTTGTGATATCCACCCCCAGCGACACCCCCCTTGCTTGCAAAAACTGCCCCGAACTGTAACTTCTGTAATTTTACACTGCCTATCCCAAACCTATAAAACCAACTCCTATCCCAATGCCCTCTGCTGACTCTCTTTTTGGACTCAGCCTGCCCACACCTGGGTGAATAAACAGCCTTGTTGTTCACACAAAGCCTGTTCTCTAAGACCAAGTTAATTCCCTGGCTGCAGTTGTCCTCCAAAATCGCTGAGGCCTCGATCTATTGACTGCTGAGAAAGGAGGACTCTGCCTGTTCCTAAATGAAGAATGCTGCTTTTATCTAAACCAATCCGGCCTTGTATATGACGCCATCAAAGGATTTAAAGACAGGGCCCAAAAGCTCACTAGGTGGTCTCTTCATTCAGAGCATGCTTAACACAGACTCTTATGGCAGATGAGTGGAAAGGCAAGGGAAGCTGGCTAAAATGAAGATTCTTGAGTTCCAGTGGTGACCAGCTCAATCAGAGTCTTTGCCCTTAGAAATCTGTGTTTTTAACAAGTTTCTCAGGCCATGCGTGGTGGCTCATGCCTGTAACCCCAGCACTTTGGGAGGCCAAGATGGGTGGATCACCTGAGGTCAAGATTTGCAGATCAGCCTGACCAACATGGTGAAACCCTGTCTCTACTAAAAATATAAAAATTAGCCAGGCATGGTAGCGGGCGCCTGTCATTCGAGCTACTCAGGAGGCTGAGGCAGGAGAATTGTTTGAACTGGGGAGGTCGAGGTTGCAGTGAGCCGAGATTGCACCATTACACTCCAGCCTAGGTGACAGAACAAGGCTTTGTCTCAAAAAAAAAAGAAAAAAAAAAGTTTCTCAAAGATTTCTGATTTACATTAAAATCATATTACTGTTGCTTGAGATCTGGAAAGATTCATTAAGTTTATTAGATATGGACTTAACACTCAAGCTGAAGGATATTAGAATCACAGGAATAGCTATGGGAAATGGTCAGGGTCTTACTCCTGGGGCTACATGGGCCATTCTCAAGAGGAACATGTGTGATCTATGTGTTGATCTACTATAGGGCAGAAACCAATTTGACCAAGTAATGCTCCAGGGCACACCCCGTTACTCACCCACACCTCTAAATAATTTTACCAACTTTTTGTTCAAAGTCCAAGTGGTGGTTGGACTGCCAAAGGGCAGTGCTGGTTGTCATTGCTTTTGGGTGAGTCATGCTACACTGCTTACTAATTCCTCTTTCTCCTCAGACCGGCTTCCTTCCCATCTTCTAGGGGGTGAGGATTGTTTTTAATCACACTCCATAAATGTGAACCTCTTCTTTTCACCACACTTCCAGTATCTCTCTCTCTCTCTCTCTTATTGTGCATGTGTGTGTTTGCACATGTGTGTGTATGTGTGTTTCTGACTTTTGGACAATTTTTATAAAGTTCTATATGATGTCATGATTTTTGTGTGTGTGTGTGCATGCACAGTGAGGCCAGGTTTTAAAATATATACATTTATTATTTAAAATATATATAAATTATTGAAGTATCACCTACCTACAAAAAGTGTACATTAGCCAGGTGTGGTGGCTCATGCCTGTAATCCTAGGACTTTGGGAGGCTGAAGCAGGTGGATAACCTGAGGTCAGGAGTTTGAGACTAGCCTGGCCAACATGACAAAACCCTGTCTGTACTAAAAATACAAAAAATAGGCAGGCATGGCGGTATACACCTGTAATCACAGCTACTCGGAAGGCTGAGGCACCAGAATCACTGGAATCTGGGAAACAGAGTTGCAGAGAGCCAAGATTGTGCCACTGCACTCCAGCCTGGGTAACAGACTCTGTCTCCAAAAAAA
>NW_016107365.1:6374523-6385635 GCF_001604975.1 Cebus imitator | reverse complement strand
AAAAAAATGTACATAAGTTTGCAGTTTCACGAATTTTTACAAAATTTATATCCATAGAACCACAATTCAAATCAAGAATCAGAATCTACCAGAATCTTGGAAGATTCCCTCTTGCTGTCTTCCAGTCATGAATTCCCACAAGGGTAATGTGAACCAAAAAGCAAATTATAAGCGCCCTGCCACATGGCTGAACAGACCCCACTCCTCTCCACCAAGGGGATTTCCAAAGGGGGTCTGATATGCCTCATTATAATCTCCTCCCCTTGGAATTCAGGCACAGCTGACCAGCATTAATATTAAAACAGAGATCTTATGAGTGACAAAGCAGACTCTTTGTAGCAATAACATACCACATTCCAACCTGATTCTAGTACAGCATCACATGACAGATAGCAGGCCCTGAGAGGAATAAAATTTTTTTACCCCAGAATATATTTCTCTGACACATTTTTATTTATTATTGATTTTCTTTTATGTCAGACAGGTAATGTGCCAACATCCTAACAAGGTTGGAGGGTGGCATATCTGACACATGCACGTGAACGCCCAATCAATTTACTCTTCAACTACAAAAGGACCAACTTTGATGACATATTTTTAAATGGCTCTGCAAAGCTGTATCCTGTGCTTGTGGGGAAAATTTACTTTCTTTTTTTTTTCTTTTTGAGACAGACTCATGCACTGTCGTCCCAGCTGGAGTACAGTGGTGCAATCTCGGCTCACTGCAAACTCCACCTCCCAGGTTCAAGGGATTCTCCTGCCTCAGCCTCCCCCGTAGCTGGGATGACAGGCATGCACCACCACACCCAGGTAATTTTTTTTTTTTTTTTAATTTTTAGTAGATACGGGGTTTCACTATGTTGGCCAGGCTGGTCTCAAACGCCTGACCTCGTGATCCACCTGCCTCAAGTGCTGTGATTACAGGCGTGAGCCACTGCGCCCAGCCGAAATCTACTTTCTACAGAGAATCCCCTTCCCTTTCCAAGACTTTTTCTGATCCTGAAGAGATTGGCTGAGAGACCAGCACCTTTTAAAGTTCTAAATAGAAAACATTTGCCATCTGTTGCCTCTAACAGTGGCCACCTATGAGACTTCATCTACATAATAAGAACCTTGCAAGTCTCCACAATTCCTTATCTTAACCACTCCTTTCTATTGATTTCAGGTCTCTGGATAATAACTCTTTCAACAAATTGCCAATCAGAAAATCTTTCAATTGGCCAGGCACGGTGGCTCATGTCTGTAATCCCAGCACTTTGGGAGGCTGAGGCGGGGGTCGGGGGTGATCACGAAGTCAAGAGATGGAGATCATCTGGGCCAACATGGTAAAACCATGTCTCTACTAAAAAATACAAAAATTAGCTGAGCGTGGTGGTGTGTGTCTGTAGTCCAGCTACTCGGGAGGCTGAGGCAGGAGAATTTTCTTGAACCTGGGAGGCAGAGGTTGCAGTGAGCCAAGATCGCGCCACCACGCTGCAGCCTGGCGCCTGGTGACAGAGAGAGACTCTGTCTCCAAAAAATAAAAAAATAAATAAAAAGAAAATCTTTGAACCTACCTATCATCTAGAAGCACGCTTCCCCCCTCCCCCGCATTGAGTTGTGCTGCCTTTCTAGACTGAACCAATATATGCCTCACATGTATTGACTGATGTCTTATGTTTCCCTGAAACATATAAAACTAAGCTGTAACTAAACCACCTTGGACACATTTCTCAGGACCTCTTGAGACTGTCCCTCGGCCGATGGTCACTCATATTTGGCTCAAAGTAAACCTCTTTAAACATTTTACAGAGTTTGACTTTGTTCGTCAACAGTAACAACTGTTCTAGAATAATAGGTTAGTTGTTAGCTGGTATAGCAGCTCACATCTGTAATCCCAGCATTTGGGAGGCTGGGGTGGAAGAACTCCTTGAGCCCAGGAGTTTGAGACAAGCCTGGGCAATATAGTGACATCTCAGCTCCACAAATTTTTTTTTTAATTAGTGGGGTGCGTCTGGGTGTGGTAGCTCACGCCTGTAATCCCAGCACTTTGGGAGGATGAGGTGGGCAGATCACGAGGTCAGGAGATCTAGACCATCCTGCCCAACATGGTGTAACCCCGTCTCTACTAAAAATACATAAATTAGCTGAGCGTGGTGGTGAGTGCCTGTAATTCCAGCTACTGGGGAGACTGAGGCAGAAGAATTGCTTGAACCCAGGAGGCGGAGGTTGTAGTGAGCCGAGATCACTGCCACTGCACTCCAGCCTTGGCAACAGAGTAAGACTTCGGCTCAAAAAAAAAAAAGTAGGCCAGGCATGGTGGCTCATGCCTGTAATTCCAGCATTTGGGAGGCCGAGGCAGGCAGATCACTTGAGGTCAGGAGTTTGAGACCAGCCTGACCAACATGGAGAAACCCTGTCTCTACAGGGTTTTGTATTTGTAAAAATACAAAATTAGCCGGGCGTGGTGTTGCATGCCTGTAATCCCAGCTACTCGGGAGGCCGAGGCAGGAGAATCACTTGAAGCCAGGAGGTGGGGGTTGCGGTGAGCAGAGATCTTGCCATTAAACTCCAGCCTGGGCAACAAGAGCAAAACTCCATCTCAAAAAAAAAACAAAAACAAAAACAAAAAAATAGTGGGGTACGGTGGTATGTGCCTATAGTCCCAGCTACTTGGGAGGCTGATATGTCAAACAAGGGGTGGATTATTCATGCCTCTCGTTTTTCCACCATATAGGGTAACTTTGCCATGGCATTTGTAAACTGTCATGGTGCTAAAGGGAGTGTAGCAGTGAGGACGATCATCACCATCTTGGTTTTGGTGGATTTTGGCCAACTCCCTTACTGCAACCTGTTTTATCAGCAAGGTCTTTATGACCTGTATCCTGTGCTGCTTTCCTATCTCATCCTGTGGCTTAGAATGCCTGACTGTCTGGGAATGTAGCCCGGTAGGTTTCAGCCTTATTTTACCCAGCCCCTACTCAAGATGGAGTTGCTCTGGTTCAAACGCCTCTGACGATCATAGCTCACTGGAATTTTAAACTCCTGGGCCTCAGGTGATCCTTCCACGGTGGTCTCCCAAAGCACTGGGATTATGAGTGTGGGCCATCATGCCCAACCCTATCCATTTCTTTTTTTCTTAAAACAGGGTTTCACTCTGTTGCCCAGGCTGGAGTACAGTGGCACAATCTCAGCTCAATGCAGCCTCAATCTCCTGGGTCAAGCAATTCCCTCACCTCCTTCTACTGAGCAGCTGGGACTATAGGCACCTGCTACCATGCCCAGCTACTTTAGTTTTTGTAGATACAGGGTCTCCCTGTGGTGCCCAGGCTGGTCTTGAACTCCTTGCCTCTGGCCTCAGCCTCCTGGCCTCAGCCTCCCAAAGTGCTGGGATTATAGGCGTGAGTAACCACACCTGGAACCATTCTATTTTTGTTTGTTTTTGAGATAAGATCTTACTTTGATACCCAGGTTGGAGTGCAGTGATGTGATCATCGCTCACTTAGCCTCAACCTCCCTGGCTCAAGTGATTCTCCTGCCTCAGCCTCCTGAATAGCTGGGACTACAGGCACACGCTACCATGCCCAGCCAACTCACATATTTTTTTGTAGTGTTGGGGTTTTGCTGTGTTGCCCAGGCTGGTCTCCAGCTCCTGAGCTCAAGCAATCCACCCGTCTTGGCCTCCAAAAGCATTAGGATTACAGGCAAGAGCCACCGCACCCAGCCCCCATCCTATGTGTAATGGGCATCTGGGTGTCCAGTGTTTGGCTCTTGCAAACAGTGTGAAGCATAGTTTTTATTCTGAGTCTGGTTTTAAGAGGGAGTGTTAACTATTCAAGTTAAAAAAACAAAGACTGCTTGTGGTAAACAATAGAAACAAATGAACATTCCACAGACGCCTTTGTTCACCCTAAAAATGGCTCCCAGGGTTGGAAGCCCATATGCGAAAGAGGCAAAAAGAAAGGGAGCCCAGAGCAGAGAGTGATTGACAAGCAGCCTGCCGTCCCTGTTTGCTTCTCCAAGGCAACCCCTTGCCCCGCCTCCTAATTGGGCCTAAATCAGTAGCTTTTCAAAACACCTGCTGGGTATCCAAATTGACCTGTTTAAGGGCTCTATGATGAACTCATTGTCATGTTGTCAATGAACCAAGATGCAGGTGGGTCATCTCCTTAGAACAGTTAAAGCCCTGTGAAGGCTCTCCAGAGTTCTGACCTTTCCTGCATGGGTCAGAAAACGTGCAGCTCCATAGAATCAGGGATTTCTGCTGAAAGGGGTCTAAGGGAGGATCTAGGCCCACTCCTCACTCTACAGATGAGGGAACTGAGTCCCAGAGAGCTGACGTGCTCAAAATTACATGTAGAGTCATGAGTGGGGCTGGATGTTGATTTAGAACCACATCTTCAACTTCAGGGGTTTTGCTTGTTTTTCTTTTTCTAGGCTACATTGTAACATGACCTTACCTCTCCACAGCATTTTGCAATATGATGCAGATTGCCTTATTTTCTGACTTCTTCCATTTATAGTAGTTTTTCTCTGGCTAAAATGTTACTACCCTCTTCTGTGACCTCCTCATTTTTGTTACTGTTTTGCTTTCTATTTTGTCCATCAGTGTGCAATCAATGACATGTATATGGCCTGAATAACAGAGGTGGGAACTCATGTGCTGATATCCCTTAGAAACTAGGAGTTTTCAATAGTCAAACAATTAAAGAGTAATTACTTTTTTTGTTGTTGGCCAGGCTGGAGCACAATGGCACGATCTCAGCTCACCACCACCTCTGCCTCCTGGGTTCAAGCAATTCTCCTGCCTCAGCCTCCTGCTTAGCTGGGATTACAGGCATACGCCACAACGCCTGACTAATTTTGTATTTTTATTAGAGACGGTTTTTCTCCATGTTGGTCAGGATGGTCTGAAACTCACGACCTCAGGTGATCCACCTGCCTCAGCCTCCCAAAGTGCTGGGATTACAGGCGTGAGCCACCACACCTGGTTTTATTTTCTTTTGAGACAGGGTTTCACTCTTGCTGTGCAGGCTGGAGTGCAATGGCACCATCTCGGCTCACTGCAACCTCCATCTTCCAGGTTCAAGTGATTCTCCTGCATCTGCCTCCCAAGTAGCTGGGAGTATAGGCCTGCGCCACCATGACTGGCCAATTTTGTATTTTTAGTAGAAACAGAGTTTCACTATGTTGGTCAGGCCGGTCTCGGATGCCTGACTTCAAGTTTTTCTCCTGCCTTGGCCTCCCAAAGTGCTGGGATTACAGGAGTGAGCCACTGTGCCCAGGCTGAGTAATTAGTTACATTTTTGTTGCATTTTGTCCTGTTTTGAGACAGAGTCTCACTCTGTTGCCCAGGTTGCAGTGCAATGGCACAATCTCGGCTCACTGCAACCTTCACCTCCCAGACTCAAGTGATCCTGCCACCTCAGCCTCCTGAGTAGCTGGGATTACAAGCGCCTGCCATCATGCCTGACAAATTTTTGTATTGTTAGTAGAGACAAGGTTTCACCATGTTGGCCAGGCTGGTCTCAAACTCCTGACCTCAAGTGATTCACCTGCCTTGGCCTCCCAAAGTGCTAGGATTACAGGCGTGAGCTACCACGCTCAGCCTCTAATATATATATATATATATATCTTAAAAATTCACAGGAAATGAATGTTAACAGTGTTTTTTTAATGAGGTTGATAGAATTATGAATAGTTTTCTTTATTTAGAATTCTCTGAGTTTTTACAATCAGAAAAAAATCCAATAAAGAAAACAAGAGGAAAATAATACTTTTAAAATGGCACTCCCCAAATCTGAGCCTGATATCAACTTCTAGTGGTTCTGGGGTTAATTTTAGGGGCTAGATTGTCAAAACAAAGAAAGAAACACACACACACACACACACACACACACACACACACACACACACACCAGCTCTCTTATTAAAATGATGAGCAGCTGGAGTTTGGTTTTTGTGCCTCCATCTTATCACTATACCTAACCAATATGGCGCACACTAAACATTACGTATCCCATTCCATTTTCAGAGTCTACGTATTGCTCAACAAATGCGCACGTGCTGCTCAGGCTTCAGAACGTTTTGCCCATGAAGGCAGCAGGATGGTGACCAAATTATTCCAAATATGGGGCCAGATTCTTCTGAAGCCCATTCTCCTGGTTGTAAGAAAGGTAGCTAAGAAGATTTTCTTTTTCATCTTAAATGTATTAAGAACTTACTGTTTGCCAAATGCTGGGCCAAACATAAAGGATAATGGGAAGAAGCGCATCCTGGGAGCTCACCATCCTGAGGGGGGACACAGGTAACAAAAATTAAATTAGAGTCCAAAGGATGGTGCTCTGGGATGGATTTACAAACAGGATGCTGTGGGCACTCTTGGGGTAGAAGGACCCAGCCAAGCCAGACCTGTGGGAGACTCAGGGGAGATCCCCAAGGGTGGTGCCTGGTGTGCTTTGCTGCATGAGAGGAATCAGGTGCGCATCATCCTCAGGTCAGGGCATGCTGGCCAGGGCATAGTGCCAGATCCTACCCTCTGCTCCTGCTTTGTCTCTGCCCTAAAGTTACCCATTCAACCAAATCTTTAAGCCCTTGTTGCCCAGGCTGAAGTACATTGGTGCGATCTCAACTCACGGCAACCTCCACCTCCCGGGTTCAGGTGATTCTCCTGCCTCAGCCTCCTGTAGGCACGCACCACCACACCTGGCTAATTTTTGCATTTTTAGTAGAGATGGAGTTTCACCACATTGGTCAGGCTGGTGTTGAACACCTGACCTCAGGTGATCCACGTCCCCTCCCACCCCCGGCCTCCCAAAGTGCTGGGATTACAGGTGTGAGCCACCATGGTCGGCTGGGAGATGCATTTTTTTTTTTTTTTTTTTGGTCAGCATCCAGAGGTCCACATTGCCTTCTACCTGCTGCTGGGAATACTAGCCTAGTCTCTGACTTTAAAATAACCCAAGAGGCTATCTTTTAGGTAAATAAAGACATTAGAATTTTCATGCTTTTTCAGACCTGTGCTCTATCCTACACAGCATTCAAATCCAGCAGGTTATATGCCTGATTTTAAAAGGTGATCTCAAAGCTTAGGAATCAACCCCCATTCTACTTAACCCGTTATGGCTTTATCATCCCTGAACTTACCTAACATCCTAGTCTCTTCTTTTTTGAGATGGGGTTTTGCTCTTGTCCCCCAGGCTGGAGTGCAATGGCACAATCTTGACTCACTGCAACCACCACCTCCCAGGTTCAAGCAATTTTTCTGCTCGGCTTCTCGGTAGCTAGGATTACAGCCCACCAAGCTGGGCTAATTTTTATATTTTTAGTAGAGATGGGGTTTCACCTTGTTGGCCAGGCTGGTCTTGAACTCCTGAACTCAAGTGATCCGCCCACCACGGCCTCCCAAAGCGCTAGGATTACAGGCATGAGCCATCACGCCTACCCCTAATATCCTACTCTTACATTTATATTTGTTCTAGCAACAGTTTTGAGTGATATTTAATATTTACTAAAGACAGACAAAAATCACTCATAACCCGGCTACCCCATCTCAGGTGATGTACACCCATCACTGACCTTTGAATTTGTCATCACAGCCCTGGAAAGATGTCAGTCAAGATGTCAATAGTGCCTAAAGGGCACAGGATGGAATTTTTTCTTTTTTGTAACTTAGGCTCAACTTAAAGCTTACTAGAAAAAAGTAAATTATTCTTAATTCAGAGCACAAACCAGTCAAATCTGCCAGTCATCAACAGATGGCATTTTTCACACATTATACATGCTGTAGTCTAAAACAAAATTTGCAAATTAACTATAGAGTAAAAATTTGAGCCCACACACTGCTTTTTATTTTTTCACTCAATGTATATTAAATGACTTTCAAGTATATTCTGGTTACTAGTTTAGGTCCAGTGGACACAGCAGTGAACACAACCACCATCAAAGCTTTTGTGTAAATTAATGTTTTGGACAACACAGACAATCAAAAAGATAAATGAAATTTTGGTGCATTAAATTGTAATAAGAGCTAAGGAAACAATGCAGGTAAATGGTGGGTTAAATTTTAGACTGTTGCTGGGCGCAGTGGCTCATGCCTGTAATCCCAGCACTTTGGGAGGCTGAGGCAGGAGGATCACCTGAGGTCAGGAGTTTGAGACCAGCCTGACCAACGTGGAGAAACCCTGTCTCTACTAAAAATACAAAATTAGCTGGGTGTGGTGGTGCATGCCTGTAATCTCAGCTACTCCAGAGGCTGAGGCAGGGGAATCGCTTGAACCTGGGAAGCGGAGGATGGAGTGAGCCGAGATCACGCCACTGCACTCCAGCCTGGCAACAGAGCAAAACTCCATCTCAACAACAACAACAACAAAAATTTTAGTCTGTGGCCAGGAAAAGTGTCACTAAGGTGTCTTTTTGGCCAGACAAGGTAGGTCACGCCCGTAATCCCAACACTTTGGGAGGGTGAAGCGGGAAGATCGCTTGCCCAAAATTTTGAAACTGGCCTGGGCAACATGGGCAGATTCCACCTCTACAAAAAATAAAAACATTAGCCAGGCATGGTGGCATGTGCCTATAGTTCCCAACTACTTGGGACTCTAGTGAGAAGAGCATCTTGGGTCCTGGGAAGTGGGTGTGAAGAGACCAGAATATGCAAATGACTGAAAAGGTCAGTGTGGCCAGAGCTGGGAGAAGGAGGGACTGGAGGAGGAGATGAGGACAGAGAAGGGGTTGGTGAAGATGACATGTGGCCTCGTAGGTCGTTGTAGGGCTTTGGCTTTCACTCTAAGTAAGAGTGAAAGCCATTTGAGAGTTGGTTGCAGATACTATGACATTTTACCTCTAAAAACTTCAGTATGCATTTCTTAAAATAAGGACACTCTACATAGAGATTCATTAGTAGAACACTGCTTTTTAAAAATTATTATCATTGGCTGGGCACAGTGGTTCATGCCTGTAATCCCAGCACTTTGGGAGACCGAGGAGGGTGGATCACCTGAGGTCTGGAGTTCAAGACCTGGCCAACATGGCAAAGCCCCGTCTGTACTAAAAATACAAAAATTAGCTGGGTGTGGTGGCACTGGCCTGTAATCTCAGCGACTCAGGAGGAGGCTGAGGCAGAAGAATTGCTTGAACCCGGGAGGTGGAGGTTGCAGTGACCTGAGAGTGTGTCACTGCACTCCAGCTTGGGGGACAGAGCAAGACTCTGTCACACAAAAAAAATTATTATTATTGTTTATTTAGAGATAGGGTCTCGCTCTGTTGCCCAGGCTGGAGTACAGTGGTGCAATCATCACTCACCACAGCCGTGGCCTCCAGGCTCTAGTAATCCTCCCACCTCAGCCTCCCAAGTAGCTGGGACCATAGGCATCCGTCACCACACCTGGCTAATTTTTTTCTTTTTTAAAATTTTGTAGAGATAGTCCCTCGCTATGTTGTCTGGGCTGGTTTTGAACTCCTGACTTCAAGTGACTCTCCTGCCTCAGCTCCCATATAGGTGTTGGTCCCAATGCCAGGCCTGAACATTACTTAATAATATCCCTAAATCATCTAATATACATTTTACATTCAAATTTCCCAAGTTGTTATGTAAATAATTTTGGAAATCGCCAGACATGGTGGCTCACACCTGTAATCCTAACACTTTGGGAGGCCAAGGCGGGCAGATTGCTTGAGCTCAGGAGTTCATGACCAGCCTGGGCAACACGGTGAAACCCCGTCTCTACTAAAATACAAAAAATTAGCCGGGCGTGGCAGCGTGCGCCTATAATCCCAGCTACTTGAGAGGTTGAGGCAGAGCTGCTTGAACCTGGGAGGCAGAGGTTGCAGTGAGCCGAGATCACGCCACTGCACTCCAGTCTGGGTGACAGAGCGAAACTCCGCCCCCAAAAAGAAATTTGGAAATCATATCTGTTGATTAAAAAACGTAAATAAATATACATGCCTGCCACTGCCTTCATACAGACTTTCCAAGCTCAGATTTCTTTTTTAACTTCACCCTAGAACGCAGCTCAGGAAGGCGGTGCAGTTTGCCTAGTGAACATTAGGGGGCGCCACAAGCCCATTATGCTATTTGCCAGCGCTGGTGACTTCCCTAGCCGAGGAGGGGGTGCCCAGGGTTCTGGGCAATTTTCACGGCGTCACACAAGACCTGTGATTTCAGGGCGCACGCAGAACCCTACAATGTCACCACTTCTGTAAGGAAAAGTCATAAAGACTTCAAAGCAGAATTCAATTTTATTCCATTAAAAGCCAGCTCAAGCCACACAGTACTTTTTCAGGGTGATTTTCAAAACTGTGCTGTGAAATCAAATTAACAAAGAGTTATAATTCATTGAGCTAACCACTTAAAGAAAATGACCCTAATCATTTGTGGAAAGCAAACTGAGAAATGATTGAGAAATTTCTTTTCTTTGAAATTTTACTTTTTTGAGATGTAGTCTTACTCTGTTGCCTAGGCTTGAGTGCAATGGCATGATCTCGATTCACTGCAACCTCTACCTCCCACTTCAAGTGATTCTCCTGCCTCAGCCTCCCGAGTAACTGGGATTACAGGTGTCCCCCCCAAAAATCATGCCCAGCTGATTTTTGTAGAAACAGGGTTGCACCATATCGGCCAGGTTGGTCTCAAACTTCCGGCCTCAGGTGATCCGCCTGCCTTGGCCTCCCAAAGTACAGGCCTGAGCCACTGTGCCCAGCTTAATTTTTTATTTAAATGAAACAGAGAGGGGGTCTCACCATGTTGCCCAGGCTGGTCTCCAACTCCTGGCTCAGTGAATCCTCCCACCTTGGCCTCTAAAGTGCTGGGATTATAGGCTTTAGCCACCACACTGGCCTCAAATACTCTTTTTCAAAAATGGATTTACAAGTCAAATTGTCAGTAGACAACCATTATGCAACTATTAAAAACAAATTTTAAAAAATCAAAGTAATATATGAACATGATTGAAAGAAAAAAGAATTTGAGGGATTACAAAGGGTTTTAAGAAAAACAATTGTTGGCTGGGTGTAGGGGCTCATGCCTGTAATCCGAGTACTTTGGGAGGCCAAGGTGGGTGGATCACGAAGTCAGGAGATGGAGACCATCCTGGCTTAACATGGTGAAACCCTGTCTCTACTAAAAATACAAAAAAA
>NW_016107365.1:6372141-6374318 GCF_001604975.1 Cebus imitator | reverse complement strand
AAAAATAATTGTTTTCCCTCATATTTTCCGGAAACATTTTTTAAATAATATCTGGTTTTATCTCGAGTTCTTTGGGATGTTACCACAGTAAGCATTTTTTTTTTTTTTTTCAAATAAACAGAGTCTTGCTCTGTCATCCAGGGTGGAGTGCAGTGGTGTGATCTCTGCTTACCCCAACCTCCGCCTCCTGGGTTCAAGTGATTCTTCTGCCTCAGCCTCCCGAGTAGCAGGGAGTACAGGCTCTGCCACCACACCCGGCTAATTTTTTGTATTTTGTAGAGGTGGGGTTTCACCATGTTGGCCAGGATGGTCTTGATCTCTTAACCTAGTGATCTGCCTGCGTTGGCCTTCCAAAGTGCTGGGATTACAGGCATGAGCCACTGTGCCCAGCCACCACAGTAAGTTTTATTTCTACTTCTTGATTCTTAGATTTAGAAAGTATCTGTTGACTTTTAACAATGAGAGATTAGACGTTAGTTCACTTGAGCTGAATCTCACCTTTCCATCCCCTTTCTTCCCAATTTTGTTGACAGCCATATTGTTTCAAATTATTTTAAATGGTTATTTTCATTACTCTAAATAATATACTTTAATTTCTATTTCTTTGTTTGGGTTTTTTTTTAAATGAGTTTTGCTTTTATTGCCTAGGCTGGAGTGCAACGGTGCGATCTCGGCTCACTGCAACCTCCGCCTCCTGGGTTCAAGCAATTCTCTTGCCTCAGCCTCCCAAGTAGCTGGAATTACAGGCATCTGCCACCATGCCTGGCTAATTTTGTATTTTTATAGAGATGGGATTTCACCATGTTTGTCAGGCTGCTCTCGAACTCCTGATCTCAGGTGATCCACCCACCTCGGCCTCCCAAAGTGCTGGAATTACTGGCATGAGCCACCATGCCCAGCCTCTATTCTTATTCTACCAATTTTAGGTACCAACTGTAGACCCCATACAGCGTTGGATAAGAATATTAATATTTCCACCCCTCCTTTCACCTCCTCCCCCTCCTTCCAGCTTCCAGTCTTTGCCAGCTGTAGCTTTGCTTCATGATCAGAGTTGAAAACATGTTCATTTGTTCTATAATCAAGTCCTCCTTATTGAGTAGCATCTAAAAGCTAAAGTAAATGATAATACTGTTATGCCTATGTGTAGATATTGCTTTCAGAAAAGCCAAGTGGTGAGCTCCGATTATGTTTCCTTCTTCCTAGATACAATGTCATATTCCTTCTGCCACTACAAGAGAATATTTCTGGCATTAACTCTCTTTTCTTATACTCCCTCAATTGCTCAAAATCATAATTGCCATAATTTAGCTTGCTTTATACAAGGATTATGAATTTCTTGCAGATTTTTTTTCCTCTTGCAGATTTAAACTTGCTTCCTTCCCTCCTTCCTTCCTTCCTCCCTCCCTCCCTCCCTTCGTCCCTCCCTTTTCTCTTTTCTTTGTTAATAGAGATGGAGTCTCAATATGTTGCCCAGGGTGGTCCCAAACTCCTGGACTCAAGTGCTTCTCCACCTTTGCCTCCCCAAATCCTGGGGTTACAGACACTATCCTTTTTTTTTTTTTTTTTTTGAGACAGAGTCTCGCTCTGTCGCCCAGGCTAGAGTGAAGTGGCACGATCTTGGCTCACTGCAACCTCTGCCTCCTGGGTTCAAGCCATTCTCCTGCCTCACTCTCCCGAGTAACTGAGACTACAGGGTCGTGCCACCATACACAGCTCATTTTTTTGTATTTTTAGTAGAGATGGGTTTCACCATGTTAGCCAGGATGGTCTCGGTCTCCTGATTTCGTGATCCACCCGCCTCGGCCTCCCAAAGTGCCGGGATTACAGGTGTGAGCCACTGCACCCGGCCAGGATTGCATTCTTGATTTGGCTCTCAGCTTGAACATTATTGGTGTATAGAAATGCTACTGATTTTTACACATTGATTTCGTATCCTGAGACTTTACTAAAGTTGCTTATCAGTTTCTTGGAGACTTTTAGCAGTCTTTAGGGTTCTCTAGTTATGAAATCATATCATCAATGAAGAGAGACAGTTTGACTTCTTTTCCTATTTGGATGCTTTTAATATTTATTTATATTTTGCTTGATTGCCCTGCATAGGTCCCTTTCATTGTCAATCTAATAATATGTTTATGTGAACAAAAGCCTGCCTTTTTTTTTTTTTTTTTTTTTTTTTT
>NW_016107365.1:6370720-6371976 GCF_001604975.1 Cebus imitator | reverse complement strand
GCCTCCTGAGTAGCTGGGACTACAGGCGTGCACCACCACACCCAGTTTATTTTTGTATTTTTAGTAGAGACAGGGTTTCTCCATGTTAGTCAGGATGGTGTTGAACTCTTGATCTCATGATCCACCCACCTCGGCCTCCCAAGGTGCTGGGATTACAGGCGTGAGCCACCGCGCCCGGCCAAAAGTCTGTCTTAATAATTATGACCATAAAAGAAGGACAATGTCACTCAGGAGGCTGAGGTAGGACAATTGCTTGAATCTGGGAGGCAGAGGTTTCAGTGAACTGAGATTGTGCCATTGCACTCCAGCCTGGGTGAAAGAGTGAGACTCTGTCTCCAAAAAAAGAAAAAGAATGACAATGTTTAGTCTTCCAGAGTTATGTATCAATTTTATGTATCTTACCTCCATTCAAAGATTGATGATTAGTTGGTGTTTTCATATTATTTAGGCATAGAATCTTATTTGAGATCAATGATAGTTGGTCTTTACATCACAGATATAAGTAATATAAGAACTATAAATATTAAGATCTATAGGTAATAGGTCATTTCTGATGCATTTTTTGATCAGTCATTACAGTCATTATCCAACTTTTGTAGGGTGCCTACTTTATGGTTTGCAGTTTTTGTTTTTTTGTGAGGTTTTTGTATTTTTTGTAGAGATGAGGTTTCACCATGTTGGCCAGGCTGATATCGAACTCCTGGCCTGAAGTGATCTGCCTGCCTCAGACTCCCAAAGTGCTGGGATTACAGGCATGAGCTACAGTGCCCAGCCTATGCTTTGCATTTTGATAGAATTATTAGAGGATATTAAACCAAATAGGACCCTGCCTTCAGGAGTTTACTTTGATTTCTTTAAATTTTTTCCTAATGTAATTTGTTTTTTTAAAAAATTGTTCATTATGACTCACAGAGCTGATTTCATGACTCACTAATGAATCATACATGTAGTGTGAAAAACATTGATAAACAGACATTTGTGCCTTCTGCTGTGTTGGTGACTTCAGTATGTCTTCTTGATCATGAAAGAAACTAACTGGTCAGTTAGATGGATTGTAGAGAAACTTCCTGAAGTGGTAGGAATATATCTTACATTTTCATTTTTGATACTTTTGATGGCAAGAGCTTTTAAGAGTTCCAGTTATGATCTGAACTAGTAAAGATCCGATGAGGTTTTTCCTTGGCTAGCTCAACTATCAGGTTAGTGTTGACAAAATATTTTTATGGAATTTTCTTGGAATGCATCTTTTTTTTTTT
>NW_016107365.1:6365145-6369505 GCF_001604975.1 Cebus imitator | reverse complement strand
TTTTGAGACAGAGTTTCATTCTTCTTGCTCAGGCTGGAGTGCAGTGGCATGATCTCGGCTCACGGCAACCTTCACCTCCTGGGTTTAAGCGATTCTTCTGCCTCAGCCTCCCAGGTAGCTGAGACTACAGGCATGCACCCCGCCTGACTAATTTTTTGTATTTAATAGAGAGGGGCTTCACCATGTTGGCCAGGCTGGTCTTGAACTCCTGACCTCAGGTGATCCACCCACTTTGGCCTCCCAAAGTGCTGGGATTACAGGCATGAGCCACCACACCCTGCCTCCAGTCCACAATTTACATGCATGCTTTCCTCCAGATTTTCTTGAAAACCTGGTCTATAATATAGGTATTTTGGAAAAGAAGATACTTTGTTACTCTGTGCGGTTAAACAATATTTAGCAAATAATTAGCCTTTGCAGGGTTGCTCTTACAGAGGGTAAACTGTGGGCTTGCTTGCAGGGAACAGAAGTGGAGAGCTGGTTCTGGCTATAGCCTGTAGCTGATGCTCCAGAGTCTGATCCTTCCCCAGTGTGGATAGAGCGGCGAGCATCGAGAGCAGTGAAAAACCGAGTCCTTGGGAGAAAAGCTTTGTGTTGACAGTGACTGGAGCTCCCCCTTAGGACTAAAGCCTGGGGATTTCTAGACCTAAGAAAGGGATCTGGGGAGGACAGACAGACATTCCCATTCAAAGAAGAGTGGGGTCACCAGGTTGTATTGAAGTTGGACATATAAATTATGCATCCACTAAATTTTCTATTGATTATTTCTCTTCCTTATAAAGCTGAGTTAGGCGGAGGAAGTAGAGTTGTCAGGAGACTTAACCTGGCAGCAGCCGTAGCAGCAGCAAGAACCCCTTCTGTGCACTGTGTCAACCACTTGGTGATGGATATAGTGTCGGTCCAGGAGTGCAGGGGTGACACTGCGGTCTCAGCCCTTCCCTGACTCAGCAAGGGAACCTATGTCCTATATCACCCCTATTGGTCAGATTCTCTCTCTCTCTCTTTTTTTTTTTTTTGAGAGGGAGTTTCGTTCTTGTTGCCCAGGCTGGAGTGTAATGGCACGATCTTGGCTCACTGCCACTTCGGCCTGCCAGGTTCAAGCCAATTCTCCTGCTTCAGCCTCCCAGTGTGGGATTACAGGTGCATGCCATGGCTAATTTTGTATTTTTAGTAGAGACGGGGTTTCACCATGTGGGCCAGGCTGGTCTCCAACTCCTGACCTCGTGATTCTCCCACCTCAGCCTCCCAATGTGCTGGGATTACAGGTGTGAGCCACCACACCCAGCCTATTGGCCAGATTCTCAAACCCTTATTGATCTCACCAACAAATCAAGACAAAATCAGGACAGGAACCCGCAGAGGGGTCACGTGAGATGGAAAAACACATTACTTTTTTTTTTTTTTTTTTTGAGACAGAGTCTTGCTCTGTTGCCCAGGCTAGAGTGCAGTGGTTTGATCTCAGCTCACTGCAATCTCAAGTGATTCCCCTGCTTCAGCCTCCCAAGTAGCTGAGCTTACAGGCACCTGCCACCATGCTTGGCTAATTTTTTTGTATTCTTTAGTAGAGATGGGGTTTCACTATGTTGGCCAGGCTGGTCTCAAACTCCTGGCCCCATGATATTCCCGCCTCCGCCTCACAAAGTGCTGGGATTACAGGCATGAGCCACCGTGCCCAGCGGCACATCACTTCTTTTTGTTTGTTTGTTTGAGACGGAGTTTCACTCATGTTATCCAGGCTGGAGTACAATGGCGCGATCTCGGCTCACCGCAACCTCCGCCTCCTGGGTTCAGGCAATTCTCCTGCCTCAGCCTCCTGAGTAGCTGGGATTACAGGCACGCACCACCATGCCCAGCTAATTTTTTGTATTTTTAGTAGAGACGGGGTTTCACCATGTTGACCAGGATGGTCTCGATCTCTTGACCTCGTGATCCACCTGCCTCGGCCTCCCAAAGTGCTGGGATTACAGGCTTGAGCCACCGCGCCCGGCCAGCACATCACTTCTTCAGGAATGCAAGCATTGTGTTGTCTGGAGAGGAAAGAAAAATTCGGTTGAGTGATGAATAAATTATTTGAATTGTCTGGGAGGAAGACTCTTCCTGTTCTGGAAGGCACAAACTCTGTCAGATGCTGGTTAAGGAAGATAGCTGATGCCAGCTTCTGCCAAATCCCTCTGGACTCTGTTTGAGACGGGAAAACTGAAAATGACCTGTCCCTTCCCAGGTTTTAATACCTCTGGGATACACGTCTTTTTTCCTTTGGAGAATTATCTCTGCTCTGTGGAATGGAGCTGATGTTTGGGTAGTCATTTTTCTATTTTGGTCATTTGTGTGATGTCTTCGGTACTGCTCATGTCTTAATATCTGAGTGAGTGGTAATTTTTAAAGCATATACACACACACATACATATATACTTTCCCCCCTGAGACGGAGTCTTGCTCCATCACTGAGGCTGGAGTTCAGTGGCACGATCTTGGCTTACTGCAACGCCTGCCTCCTGGGTTCAAGTGATTCTCCTGCCATAGCCTCCTGAACAGCTGGGACTACCCACATGTGCAACCAAGCCTGGCTGATTTTTAAAATTTTGTAGAGATGGGGTTTTTCCATGTTGCCCAAGCTGGTGTTGAAGTTCTGAGCTCAAGCAATTCACCTGCCTCAGGCTCAGAGTGCTGAGATACAGGCATAAGCCACCGTGCCTGGCCCTTTAGAGCCAATGTTAACTGCAGTCCTCCAATAAGAATCACCCCTTCCCCAAATGACTCCAGGACACCTCTAACAGGTACTTTGTACGAGGAAAGAAAACCAAGTGAACATAAATCTCTCTCTTATCCTAGGCCCACAAAATGAGCAAATCCAGGTTCTGGCTAGTAGCCAACAGTTACAAATTTCACAGTTTGGATCCTTTGGTCATGAATTTTCTCTCCTGTCTTCTCTTTCTTTTTTCCTTTTTTTTTTGGATGGAGTTTCCCTCTTGTTGCCCAGGATGGAGTGCAATGGTGCATTCTTAGCTCACTGCAACCTCCACTTCCCGGTTCAAGCACTTCTCCTGTCTCAGACGCCACAGTAGCTGGGATTTCAGGTGCCCACCACCACGTCTGGTTAGTTAGTTTTTTTGTATTTTTAGTAGAGATGGGGTTTCACCGTGTTGGCCAGGCTAGTCTTGAACTCCTGATCTCAGGTGATCCGTCTGCCTCAGCCTTCCAAAGTGTTGGGATTACAGGCCGTCTCCTGTCTTTTAAACTGGTAGTTGGATAGGGATGCAATCTGTGCTTGAGGGAGATAGAGACCCAGGACTCTGTGCACCCTTCTTGAGAACCTGACAGAGGCCTCCAAAAGGTTAGACTCACATGCTGTACAACCTGAAGTCCATGCCAGATCAGAGGCCAAAGTCAAACCACTGCTCCTCCAGAGCAAGCCAGCTAAGTAAATGTCCCCTAAAATAAACTGACCCCAGGCATGAGATTCAAATGCTAAGTAAATGTCCCCTAAAAGAAACTGACCCCAGGCATGAGATTCTTTCCTAAGTTAGGTCATCTGAAAAGTGGTTTATTGAAAACCATGTGGACTCTGACTTGAACGAAGAACCTTCTGAATAATATGCAGTTTGTGGGATGAAAACTCATTGCTTTAAAAATGAATCTTGGCAGAGTTTTCTGTGTTAGCACTATTTTTCTTGGCCTGAGTCTGTAATACGTGCAACTTGAAACATTCCTTATCCTGTTACAAATCAGGTAGAGAGTGACTGAGAACTCAAGAGATCAGTTCCAAATGAATGTGAACAATAGCTGGACACAGTACTCTTTGTGGATGTCACAAAGTGGATCTGATCTTACATTCTTTTGGTGCTTTGTTATTCCTCTGTTATACAAAGAAATAGACACCACGAGAGTTTACCAAGTACAAAGTGCGTGAAGTGTTACATAAAACTACGCTTACAGAACAGACAAATAACGAGTAAGGAGATTGAATCAGTAATAAAAATCTATGTAGCATCACACATGGGACGCAGTTGGGGGGATAGGGGAGAGACAGCGGGGGAGGGGAGGGAGAGGAGGGTGGGGAGGGATATCATGGGGAGAAATGCCAGATATAGTATGCAGTTAAAGTAAAATAAATAAATTAAAAGAAAAACAAATCTCCCATGAAGGAAAAGATCAGGACCTGGTGGCTCTACTGCTGAATTCTATCAAACATTTAGAGAATAACTAAAATCAATATTTCTCAAACTCTTCCAAAAAATTAAAGAGGAGGGAATATTTTCAAACTCATTTTATAGGCATTACGCTGATACCAAAGCCAAAGATACTAAAAGAAGAGAAAATTGTAGGTCAATATCCCTCATGAACACAGACGCAAAGATCC
>NW_016107365.1:6352200-6364245 GCF_001604975.1 Cebus imitator | reverse complement strand
ACTCAGGAGGCTGAGGCAGGAGAATTGCTTGAACCCAGGAGGTGGAGGTTGCGGTGAGCAGAGATTGTGCCATTGCACTCCAGTCTGGGTAACAAGAGTGAAACTCCGTCTCAAAAAAAAAAAAGAAAAATCTTCTCAATAGATGCAGAAACAGTGTTTGACAAAATCCAACGTCTTTTCATAATAAAAGTTCTCAGCAAATAAGTATAGAAGGAATGTATTTCAATACAATAAAGTTCATATATGACAAGTTTACAGTTAACATCATATTCAGTGTCGAAAAGTTCGAAACTTCTCCTCTAAGATCAAAACCAGAGAAGGATGCCCATTTTTACCACTTTTATTCAACACAGCTGGAGATCCTAGCAAGAGCAATTAAATAAGAGAAAGAAATAAGAGGCATCAAAATCAGAAGGAAGAAGTAAAATTGTCTGTTTACAAACAACATGGTCTTATATATAGAAAACCCTAAAACATCATATGATACCCCATAATATAAAAAATGTTTGTCAATTAGAAAATCTATAGTAATAATTTTAAAAAACCCAAATCACAAAACCTAAATCTACAGACCCAGGTCTTATGTGTTAGAAATTTATAGTTCCAACCCAACAGAAGTTGCTATCCTCCTTCCTTCCCTCTCTCATCCTGTTTTCTTTCCTTCCTCCCTTCAAGATAATTTTACTAAGTCTGAGTGGAAGCAGGAAGGAAGATGAAATAAGTCATATTCTTTATTGGGTGTTTTTTTTTTTTTTTAATTGACAAGACCTCTCTCTGTTGCCCAGGATGGAATGTAGTGATGTGATCTTGGCTCTCTGCAACCTCCACCTGCTGGGCTCAACCAATCCTCCCACATAGTTGAGACTACAGGCACATACCACCATGCCCAACTAATTTTTGTATTTTTTGTAGAGACAAGGTTTTGCCATGTTGCCCAGGCTGGTCTCAAACTCCTGAGCTCAGGTGATCCACCTGCTTTGGCCTCCCAAAGTGCTGGGATTATAGGCATGAGCCACCATGCCTGGCCGAAAGTGCCATTTTAAAATACCTTTTTTTTTTTTGAGACAGAGTTTCACTCTTGCTGCCTAGGATGGAGTGCCATGGTGAGATCTCGGCTCACCACAACCTCTACCTCCCAGTTTCAAGCGATTCTCCTGCCTCAGCCCCCCAAATACCTGGGATTACAGGCATGCACTACCATGCCCGGCTAATTTTTTTATTTTTTAGTAAAGATGGAGTTTTTCCATGTTGATCAGGCTGGTCTTGAACTCCCAACCTCAGGTTATTGGCCTGCCTCAGCCTCCCAAAGTGCTGGGATTACAGGCATGAGCCACCACGCCCAGCCTTTAAAATACTATTTAAAAAAGGCTTTGGAACAGTAATTCTGGTAGAAATCCTGTTGTCAGTGTGAAGGTGGGTTAGCTTCTTTGAACACAGGCCCAGTTTTATTTACAAGACAAACATGGAACAGAGCAAACGTCAGAACAAAGCCGGGAGACATGTCACCACTGGCCCTATCTCTCATTAATCGGATATTTGTGGCTTTGAGTTGTGAAACTCCACCCCCGCTGCTTCCTATCAAGGAGGACTGTGCCCTAGATGGTGGCTGAAGTCACTCATCTCTCTACATCCTGCAAGTATGTGCAAGGCAGGATTTTGAAAGAGGCTGACTGCTGGCTCTCAGGTGGACACATTACTACCACTGCTGCCCTCAGTGGCTGCTGGAGAAGGCAGTCCGTGAGCTGCAGAGGAGAGAAAGCAGAGAACTGAGGGCAGTGGTGATGCTTGCCACCAAGTACCCATGAAGCGGAAACCAGAGTTTTCACTCTGACCCTCACTCCTCACTTCTCTTTTTGTTTGGAATTAATGAAAATACCGCTTATGTCTTTATTCAGCATAGCTCCTGTCTCTGTCTTCGGGTTTGTGGGGCACCAAGATATGGAAATCCTGGGCCTTGTTGTGCTTATTTGAAGCCATGAGGCTTGAAGACAATCATGACTGTAGCTGGATTCAATATTCTAAAAGATGAAACTGGAAAAAATCTGCAAAAGCACAGCCTTTACCGCCACACAATGCAACGTGTGGAGAAAAAGAGGATACCTCTTTTTCTTAAAATAAGTGGGGGTCCTTCCCAGAAGCTTTTAGGACACCTCCCTGCTGTCTCTTTGGCCTGAATTAGGGCACATCCCCACTCCTGGATAACCAGTGGGCCTGGGGGTGGGATTACTCTCAGGTTTATCAGACCCATTCTTGCATCTGGGGATGAGGTCAGCCCTCCTTGAAATACACAGGCTGTGTGGGGAGGCGGTGACTTCAAAATACTTGCTAAAGATTAGAGAACTGTTAGGAAGAGAAAAGAGAAGAATGGGTGTTGGCTTGGTAACCAAAAATATCCACTGTAACTTTCTTTGTTTCTTTCTTTTTCTTTGTCCTGCCTCAGCCTCCCAAGTAGCTGGGATTACAGGGATGTGCCACCACACCCGGCTAATTTTGTATTTTTAGTAAAGACGGGTTTCTCCATGTTGGTCAGGCTGGTCTCAACTCCTGACCTCAGGTGATCCACCAGCCTTGGCCTCCCAAAGTGCTGGGATTACAGGCATGAGCCACTGTGCCCAGCCTCCACCATAACTTTCTTAGATATCCTTTCAGGATTTATTTATCTTTTTTGAGATGGAGTCTCACTCTTCACCCAGACTGGAGTGCAGTGTAGTGATCTCAGCTCACTGCAACCTCTGCCTCCCAGGTTCAAGCAGTCCTCCCGTATCAGCCTCCTGAAGTAGCCGGTATTACAAGTACGCACTACCACGGCCAGCTAACAAATAAGTTATTATTTGTATTTTTAGTAGAGACAAGTTTTCACCATGTTGACCAGGGTGGTCTCTAACTCCTGATCTCAAGTGACCACGTGCCTCAGCCTCCAAAGTGCTGGGATTACAGGCGTGAGCCACCGCACTGGCTTTTTTTTTTTTTTTTTTTTTAAACAGTCTCACTTTGTCACCCAGGCTAGATTGCAGCAGCACAACCACAGCTCACTGCAGCCTCATCCTCTGGGGCTCAAGAGATCCTCCCATCTCAGCCTCTTGAGTTGGTGGAGCTATAGGTGTGCATCACCACACCCAGCTAATTAAAAATATTTTTAGTTTAGAAATACTAGTCAGGCTGTCATTATGTTGGCCAGATGGCCTCAAACTCCTGGGCTAAAGTGATCCTCCCACCTGAGCCTCCCAAAGCGCTGGGATTACACGCATGAGCCACCATGCCTGGCCCTTTTCAGGAAATTTTATCTGGTGTTCCTTATTCAATTATGCATAATATTAGTCTGTTTCTATGCTGCTGATAAAGTTATACCCGAGACTGGGCAATTTACAAAGGAAAGAGGTTTAATTGGACTTACAGTTCCACGTGGCTGGGAAGCCTCACAGTCATGGCAGAAGGCAAGAAGCAAAAGTCACATCGTACGTAGATGGTGGCAGGCACAAAATGAGAGAGCTTGTGCAGGGAGACTCCTGTTTTCTTTTGTTTTTTTGAGATGAGTCTTACTCTGTCGCCCAGGATGGAGAGCAATGGCGTGATCTTGGCTCACTGCAACCTCCACCTCCCCCATTCAAGCGATTCCCCTGCCTCAGCCTCCCAAGTAACTGGGAATACAGGCACCTGCCACCACAGCCAGCTAATTTTTTGTAATTTTAGTAGAGACAGGTTTCACCATGTTGGCCAGGCTGGTCTCAAACACCTGACCTCGGGTGATCCACCCGCCTCGGCCTCCCAAAGTGCTGTGATTACAGGCACTAGGCACCACACCAGGTGAGACTCCTGTTTTTAAAACCATCAGATCTAAGACTTATTCGCTATCATGAGAACAGCATGGGAAAGACCTGCCC
This sequence comes from Cebus imitator, assembly GCF_001604975.1. Classification (NCBI taxonomy): domain Eukaryota; kingdom Metazoa; phylum Chordata; class Mammalia; order Primates; family Cebidae; genus Cebus; species Cebus imitator. Next base: position 6,360,364 of record NW_016107365.1, on the reverse strand, counting down.
CCATGATTCAATTACCTCCCACTGGGTCCCTCCCACAACACTGGGAATTCAAATGAGATTCAGGTGGGGACACTAATCATTCACTAACAGTAATGATAGCAATAGTGATTGTATTTTACCATGTGGCAGGTGCTGTGCTAAGGATATATGGCTATTTTCTCATTTTAGTCCTTAAAACAGTGTGGCAAGTGCAGGTAGTGTCCTTCTCATTTTACAAATTAGAAAACTAAGGGTCAAAGAAGTTCAGTGGCTTGCCTGAAGACACAGAAGTAGTCAAGATGAAGATGAAATTCAAAGTGTGGACCCTGTGGGTGCAATGAATGTTTAACCATGACTCTCACTGCCTCTCATGTGTACCGCACACCTACCATGCCAGACAGCTTGTTGGCTTCTTCACTGCTGCTGACCTTTATATCAGCCCCTTTTTGTGGCCACAGTGGACCCTTGTCATAGCCTCAGACAGCTCCACTTCTGACACCTGGCACTCTTCCTTTTTTTTTTTTTTGAGATGGAGTCTTGCTCTGCCGCGCAGGCGGGAGTGCAATCTCGCGATCTCAGCTCACTGCAACTTTTGCCTCCTGGGTTCAAATAATTTTTCTGCCTTAGCCTCCTAAGCAGCTGGGATTATAGGCATCTGCCACCATGCCTGGCTAATTGTTTCATATTTTTAGTAGAGACTGGGTTTCACCACATTGGCCAGGCTGGTTTTGAACTCTTGACCTCAAGTGATCCACCTGCCTTGGCCTCCCAAAGTGCTAGGATTACAGGCGTGAGCCACCGTGCCCAGCCCCCTTTTGCCTTCTTTGTCCACAGCCCTCTCATTTTTTCTTTTTCCTCTCCTCCTTCCCATCAAAGCCTCTCTTCGACCCCTGCCTCCCAGCTTCCTGGCCTGCCAGTATCTCTTGCTTCACTGCCTGTCTAACTTGCTTGGACTTCTTGGCCAACCATTTCACGTCCACTGTCACCCATCCCCACTATTTCCTCATGCCTGGACCACCTGGTGCCCTGGCCTTACTAACCCCCACCTGGGAGTCAAGCTAACCTGAAATTCCAGCACTGGAGTTTCTATCTTAATGCATGGGGAGAAGAGTCCTAAGTACCATTTCCAACCCCAGCTCGGTGCCTGCAGCTCTCTGTCAGTGATCCCTGGTCCAAGGTGCTCCACAGTCCCTCCCCTGCTGCTGTCACTCCCCATAGAGAAATGACTACTCTCTTGTGCTCTAGTGAGTAATAATGCCCTCAGGGGTGAATTCGCCATGAGCAACCTCCCTAGGGCTCTACAAGGCAGGAGCTGGGTGAGAGGCAGGCTGAGGAATGAGTGTTGCTCCCTTAGGAATGTGGCCAGCAGGTTCTGGGGTGTAGGGAGGCTAAAATTTTCAGGAGAAACAATAAAAGAGAAAATAATAACAAAATTAAATAATAAAAAAATTAAAATAAACAAATAAAAGCTAGGACAAGCGGCTCACAGCAGTAATCCCAGCTCTTTGGGAGGCCAAGGCAGGTGGATCACTTGAGGTCAGGAGTTCAAGACCAGCCTGGCCAACATGGTGAAACTTTGTCTCTACTAAAAATACAAAAATTAGCTGGACTTGGTGGCTCGTGCCTGTAATCCCAGCTACTTGGGCGGCTGAAGAAGGAGAATTGCTTGAAGCCGGGAGGCAGAGGTTGCAGTGAGCTGAGATCGTGCCATTGCACTCCAGCCTGGGCGACAGAGTGAGACTTTGTCTCAAATAAATAAATACAGGTATTGATCGACTTACGACCTATGCAACTTACGACCATTCGACTTTACCACCACAATCGCTAGCCACGACTGCTCCGCGTCTGGCAGCGCAAACGTTGCCCAGCTGGGAGTACGACAGTGAGGACCAGCTTCCGGCAGTACTACCATCTCCGCGTGCACCATTTCAACTGTACATATAGCCTATTCAACTTACGACCAAATCGTGTTACGACCGGTCTGCTGGTCCCAAAAGTGGTCATAAGTCGAGCACTGGCTGTAAACAGGACCGGCAAGGTGGTTCACATCTGTAATCCCAGCACTTTGGGAGGCAGAAGCAGGTTGATCACCTGAGGTTGGGAGTTCTAGATCAGCCTGACTAACCTGGAGAAATCCTGTCTCTACTAAAAGTACAAAATTAGCTGGGCATGGTGGCACATACCTGTAATCCCAGCTACTTGGGAGGCTGAGGCAGGAGAATCACTTGAACCTGGAAGGTGGCGATTGCAGTGAGCCGAGATCGTGCCACTGCACTTCAGCCTGGCAATAAGAGTGCAACTCTGTCAATCAATAAGTCAATCAATCAATGCCGGAGAGCAACTCCTACATGAGGTCACTCATCCTTGCATCTGGGCTGATGGTGAGAGGTAAGTCTGGGAACCAAAAGGGGCATTGGGAGAGGTCACAGAACCTGAAAAGCTGGGAATGAAGATGATGGAAACGGGAGAGAGGGCTGGGAGCTGAGACACTTTCCAGGGCTCAGGCTTGTGTCGGCAGCTTCATGTGACCACAGCAGCAAGGCAGATAATCCGTCCTCAGGCTGAAGCTGCATTTATTCTGGGTTTTTGTCTTTCAGCAGCAGTCCTCCTTATTTTCTCACTTCTTCAACACTCCTTCCTTTTCTGGTCTTCATTCTTTTCCCCCTACAAAGCTATTCAGAGCTTCTGCGCCCTAAGCTACACAGCAATCTGAACTCACCTCCATCCTTTCCCAGCACCTCCTCGCCATCCCTTCAGATCCAGCACCTGGAGCTGCTGACCTTCTTAGCTTCCTGTCAGCTACGCCGCTCCATTCCTCCTTCCCATGCCGCTGCTCTCAAAGGTGCTGATAATGTCACACCTGGTGTCCCCAGGTGCAATCCGATGCCCTTGCCTGGGTACATCCTGTCTGAGCCATCTAGAGCATGTGACAGCCTCTCTTGGAAATGCGTCTCCCTTGGTCCTTACCACACCCTTTCTTCTGGTTTTTCTCCTTTCTTACTGACTGTGGGTTCCCTTTAGGACTCTCCTTTCTCTTCTACACACCCTTAAATGCAAATGTCCCCCTGCATTCTGGCCCTGATGTTCTGCTCATTTTGCTCTGTGTTTTTTCCCCGTTCAGTCTCATCACCTCCATGGTTTTAACTCATTCGTGTGCTGATGACCCTCCAAAATATTACCTTCAGCCCCAGGGTTGGGACCGGGTTGTAAGATTTAAGGGAGTGCTAAAAAGATTGAGTAATAACAATAATTAACATGTTAATATCATATTGGAAAAATAAAAAGTAATGCAAGAAAAATCCTTGATAAACAAAATATCAGAATTTTCAGTAAAGACAGAACCAATAACAGTGCTGCACAGAGCCATATTGGAGCCTGCCCAAAAGGAAAAATCAATATTAAAAAAAAATTATTATACTTTAAGTTCTGGGATACATGTGCTGGGCGTGCAGTTTGGTACATAGGTATACACGTGCCACGGTGGTGTGCTGCACCCATCAACCCGTCATCTACATTAGGCATTTCTTCTAATGCTATCCCTCCCCTAGTCCCCCACCTGCCCCCAAACAGGCCCAGTGTGGGATGTTCCCCTCCCTGTGTCCATGGGTTCTCATTGTTCAAGTCCCACTTATGAGTGAGAACATGTGGTGCATGTGGTGTTTGGTTTTCTGTTTCTGTGTTAGTTTGCTGAGAATGATGGTTTCCAGCTTCATCCATGTCCCTGCAAAGCACATAAAATCATTCTTTATGGTTGCATAGTATTCTGTGGTGTATATGCACCACATTTTTCTTTCTTTCTTTCTTTCTTTTTTTTTTTTTTGAGACAGGGTCTCGCTCTATTGCCCAGGCTGGAGTGCAGTGGTGTGATCTTGGCTCACTGCAGCCTCCGCCTCCTGGGTTCAAGAGATTCTCCTGCCCCAGCCTCCTGAGTAGCTGGGACTACCGGCGCATGCCACCATGCCTGGCTAATTTTTGTATTTTTAGTAGCGACGGGGTTTTACCATGTTGGCCGGGGTGGTCTTGAACCCCTTGACCTCAGGTGATCCGCCTGCCTCAGCCTTCCAAAGTGCTGGGATTACAGGCGTGAGCCACCACTCCTGGCCTAAAATCAAGACATATATGGAATGAAATCTCAGTGAACAGACTCTGGTCTAAAGGTGATTCCTATGTTTGTTCTTCTGTGAATGGGCTGGTGAGAGCTATGGATGTTCTTTTGACTTGAGGGATAGTAGCATTTTTGCACTTTTCTCACAAGTCATTGTAAAAGTCTGACTAGAGAGTAAAGAAACACGCTGCCTACATACTGACCCTGTACACACCTGCCTCTGCCTGTCCTGTGCAGAGACGGAGCTCCTGCAGGCAGCTGCATGGGCAGGTGGTGGTAACGGGACTCACCCTGCCCACAGGCAGCCGCCTCTTCCATCCTGTCCAGAGCGGATAACAGTGGCTTAGTGGCTCAGCAGCAGTTGGTAGCTTTGCCTCTTAACCTTCAATATCACAGATGACTTCGTTCCCACAGAAAATAGCCACCTAAATTATGTGAAAAAACATTACACATACCCTGTATTTCATTATTATAAAATAAAATCCTTTTCTGCTCTTTTTGTTTTGTTTTGTTTTGAGACAGAGTCTCACTCTGAAGTGAGGTGAGGTGCAGTGCCATTGATATCAGCTCACCTCAACCTCCACCTCCCAGGTTCAAGCAGTTCTCCTCCCTCAGCCTCCCAAGTAGCTGGGATTACAGGCCCGTGCCACCACACTTGGCCAAACTGTGTATTTTTAGTAAAGACAGGATTTCACCATATTGGCCAGGGTGGTCTTGAACTTCTGACCTCAGGTAATTCACCCGCCTTGGCCTCCCAAAGTGCTGGGATTACAGGTGTGAGCTACCGTGCCCAGCCTTTTCTGCTTTCTTAATTTCTTCTAATAAAATGTGAGTCCCTCAAACTTGCTTTTTCTTATGGATTAATCTAATGACATTCTGTAGGCTTAAACTTTAAAATGTTAAATCTTCTTAAGTAATCTCCTGAACCCCTCCTCAAAAAAAGGAATCTCAGAAAGATGATAATGAGATGATATTATCTCTTTTTCACAGGCACAGAGAATGAGACATCAAGTCTACATCTTTAATTCCAAGAATATGATCCCACAAAATATCAAAATGACATCATTAACAAAGAATTTTTTTTTCTTTTTTGAAATAGGGTCTCCCTTTGTTGCCCAGACTGGGTTGCAGTGGTACAGTTATGACTCACTGCAGCCTCCACCTCCCGGGCTCAAGTGATCCTCCTACCTGAGTCTCCGGAGTAGCTGGGAGCACAGGTGCACGTTGCCTAGGCTGGTCTCGAACTCCTGGGCTCAAGTGGTTCTCCCCCCACCTCAGCTTTCCAAAGTGCTGGGACTACAGGTGTGAGCCACCACTCCCAGCCTCAATCTTTTTTTTTTTTTGAGATGGAGTCTCGCTCTGCTGCCAGGCTGGAGTGCAATGGCGTATCTCACTCACTACAGCCTCTGCCTCCTCGTTTCAAGAGATTTTCCTGCCTCAGCCTCCCAAGTAGCTGGGACTACAGGCGCCCAACCACCATGCCCAGGTAATTTTGTATTTTTAGTAGAGACGGGGTTTCACCATCTTGGCCAGGCTGGTCTCAAACTCCTGACTTCAGGTGATCCACCTACCTCAGCCTCCCAAAGTTCTGGGATTATAGGCATGAGCCACCACACCTGGCCTAATAATATTATTAATTATATATTAACTATAATTATTTATATCTATATTAACATCAATAATTGTTCCTATTTATTTATATGTTTATGTATTTATTAATATATTAACATTACTGATATATTATAATATTAATATAATTAACATTACTGATATAATAATGTTTATATATTAGGTATAAATATACATATATATTATATATACATATATATTTCAGACAGACTCTTGCTCTGTCACCCAGGCTGGAGCGCTGGAGTGCAGTGGTATGATCACAGCTCACTGCAGCCTTGACCTCCCCAGCTCAAACGATCTTCCCACCTCAGCCTCCCAAGTAGCTGGGACTACCACCAGGCCCAGCTAATTATTTTTTTATTTCTAGTAGAAACGAGGTCTCCATACATTGCCCTGGCTGGTCTCAAACTCCTGAGCTCAAGTGATCCCCCTGCCTTGGCCTCTCAAAGTGCTGGGATTACAGGCCTGAGTCACCACACCTGGCCTGAAAAGTATCTTTAACCTCTAAATAGAAGTTTGTAATATGCTGTCCTACTTGATAATTTGCCACTCTAGTAATGTTATCATTGATGTTAACATAATATTATAATGATAACATTGATAATGTTATTATATAGACCATTTTCCTAAATGGTCTGTATAACTGAGGCAGAATGGGATCTGGAGGCAGGGAACCTAGGGCTGCTTCACTGAGACTTCCTAGAATGAAACTGAAAGAAAAAGCCTAAATTTCCATGCCTAAGTAACCAAAGGACCAGAGGCTACTCCCTTTGCAAACCCCCACCTTTTTTTGTGCAGAGTTGTCACAGATGGGAAACTGCCTGTAGGCAACAAATCAGAATGATTGCCTGTCCAGTCTTGGTTGCAACTTTGTAACTTCACTCCAGCCTCTGAATGGTTGCTGTCCCCAATCAATCAGACTGATTGCGGGCGGAGTCTTCGTTTGCATAGAAGTATAATTTTGTAACTTCACCCTAGCCTCTGACTAGCTGCTTTTTGCAACCAATCAGATGTTTGCACAGGCGTGAGCCCTTTGTAACTTCAGCCTCTGGTTGGCTGCTTTCTGCAACCGATCAGATTGATTGTGGGCTACCACTTCATTTACATGGGGCAAGCATGAAGTGGCCAATGGGAAACTTCTAGGGGGTATTTGGACCCAAGAAAATTCTATATCCAGCCACTTGAGCTGCTGCTTGCCTGCTCTGCTCCCACACTGTGGAGTGTACTTTCGTTTTTAATAAATTCCTGCTTTTGTTCTTTTGGTGTTTCACTCCTTCTTTGCTTTACTGGGCATTTTGTTCAAGATGCTAGGAACCTGGACAACTTGCAGTCACAACCCTCTACTAGGGACATGAGCAGTGAGGCCACAGAGGGCTACCTGGGGCTCAGAGGACTGAGGCTGGTGGAGACTCGAAGGGTGCCCACCCGCTGTAGCAGCTGCAGCCCAGCCTCTCCTGAGGGGACTGAGTTCAGTAACAGAAGCCACCAGGCTCTGAACGCTGTCTAGCAGCACCCAAGGACCAGGATCCAAACAGCCAAGAACAGAAAAACCACCTGGAAAGATTCACTAAGTCCTTCCAGTAATGGGGCCTTGGGGTGTTTAGGACATTTTGCAGAAACTTAGGTGACATCTGAATGCTGTGGACCTGGCTGTTGTGAGATTGCTCAATTCTGTGGTCTGAGAGAATTCAAAGGAAAATGCCTGGTTATCTCTAAGTAATCTCTGAGCTGAACTGCCAGAAGACAGGCTGGATGGGAAGAAAGGAGGTGGGTAGAGAGCTAGCCCAGAAAAGCATTGTGTGTGTGTGTGTGTGTGTGTGTGTGTGTGTGTGTGTGCATATAGTGACACATCATTTTTCAGTAGCATTAGAGAAAAAGTCTTGTTTCAAATACAGCAATGTTCACATAACTGAAGCTTACCCTTCTGCGCTGGTGTAGATGAAGACTGTCCGACCCACAGCCCAGGACACCTTTGAATGTGGCCCAACCCAATAAATTCTTAAACTTTCTTAAAACATTATGAGATTTTGGGATCGATCCAAGATGGCCATTTAGGAACAGCTCAGGATTGCAGCTCCCAGTGAAAGCGCAGAGAGTGAGTGAACGCCGCATTTTTATTGCCCACAGACTGGGAAATTCCCAGGTAGAGGAGCTCCACGGTCGCCAGCGCGGCTGTGCCGGCCAGCGCTGCTGCTTTGCCCCGCGCGGCTGCTTTATCGGCGCCCCGGAGCAGTGGTTCTCCGTACAAAATACACTGGTCCGGGTGCCCTTTTGGCTGGCAATTGGAGCCACGGGAAGTCGCCCATTCATCTGTTTAAAAAGGGGACTGAGCAGGGAACCAGGACAGTAGATTCCAGGGCAAAAAAAGCACCACGAATCTCAGTGCTGCTGTTTAAGCCAGTGCAGTGAGTTGTCCCATGGGAAAAAACACACACCGCGGCACCTCTTCAA
>NW_016107365.1:6338712-6346960 GCF_001604975.1 Cebus imitator | reverse complement strand
AGTAGCTGGGACTACAGGCGTGTGCCACCATGCCCAGCTAATTTTTGTATTTTTAGTAGAGACGGGGTTTCACCATGTTGACCAGGATGGTCTCGATCTCTTGACCTCGTAATCCACCCGTCTCGGCCTCCCAAAGTGCTGGGATTATAGGCGTGAGCCACCGCACCTGGCCCAAAATTTTGGATAGAATAAAATTTCTTTCTACAAAGGCTATATCCATTTATTCTCTTCAACTGAGAATGACAGCTTCCATTTCTCCCTATCTTCACCCATATTGAATGTAATAAATCTTTTATTTTTGCCAATCGGGGTAAAAACTCATTTTAGCTGTTGAGATTGAACATATTTTCATATGATTATGAGTCATTTGTATTTCTTCTGTGAAATTCCTGTTCATACCTGATCTTTAAAAAATATTTCTTTTCCATGTTATTAGGTATGATCTTTCTTGTTATTTACAGGCACTGTTTGTTTTATGGCTATTAATATTTTGTCTGTTATATATGCAAGCAATAGTTTCTTCTACTCTATAGTTTGTCTTTTTAAAGTTGTTTATGGTTCTTTTTTTGCCAACTGGAAGTTTTGAAAGCTTATCTGGTGAAGTTTATCCATTTTATGGCTTCCTTGCTTAAGGAAGTCTGTGCTATCGCAAAGTTATAACCACATTCACTTACGTTTTCTTTTAATATGTCTGAAGTCTTGTTTTCATGTTTTCCTCTTAAATAAGGATCCATTTTTTCCCTCTTAAATAAGGATCAATTCTTTAATGCTATTTATTTGTATCCTTTCACAATTGATATGGAATGCCTTCTTTATCACAAAGTACACTCTCATGAAAATGGATCTACTTTTCAACCCCTTTCTACTTTATCGATGTATTTGTCTTTCCTTGTACATTTCTGAGTGCCGCTCTCTGCTTTTCATTGTTCTGTCTCTCTCTCTTTTATATGTGGGTGTGGGTAGTGCCTCTGCCTCCAGCAGCATGGTTCCTTCTCAACAACTAACTCTAGTCTGCTGGGAGCTAGAAAGCAGTGGATAATCAGGCTTGCAGGTATTGTGGCCAAGAAAGAAAAAAGACGGCAACATATCCTACAGATGTCCTATGAGCATTCTGGAAACACAAGGTTTATCTGCCTCCTCAGAAGCCATTTTTTTTTTTTTTTTTTTTTTTTAGCTTATCAGCTATTGTTAGCATATTTTATGCGTGGCCTGAGACACTCCTTCTTCTTCCAGTGTGGCCCAGATAAGCCAAAGGATTGGGCATCCGTCATGTAGATTCTTCCAGAGGCGAATCTTGAGACAGGAGCTGCCTCTGGAAGAACGCAACTAGTTTTCCTGGGACATGCAGGAAGCATCACTCGGGAAGTAGGAAATTATGAAGGGTGGGATAGCAGCCACAAAAGGTTATGCTACCAACGCAGTTAGCACAGAGGTGACTGGAGCCCCCGCTAGTGGGCTGCTCTGGGTCACTGTGTAAGATCTCACTCAAGGGGCATGGAAGGAAATGGATTTGCCCAGGAACGCCTGAGGGTTATTAGTGCTGCTCCCAAGGAAGCAGAGTGTGTTCATTTCCTGGCACTCTTTGGCTGCCAATGAATGTGACTGTGTCCAGGAAAGAAGCCATCTGGTTGCAGAAAAACCTTCGGGTACAGATTTGGGCAGTTGAAAGCCAGCCAAAGAATAATAAATCAGCGAGGTTCAAGGAATGTAAGCAGAGCGTCGACAGTATCTGTTGCATTAATTAATCCCCAGACTCACGTTTGCCTCCTGAAATTTTCCAACACAGTACGTGGAGCATCATTTAGTCCTTTCTTCATGGCCAGGCAGCATCCTGATGAGCATCAGTCATTCTAACTTCCTTTGTTGCAGCTGCTGGCAAGGTGATAGAATGGTTTGCTTTAAACCACAGGCCCTTGAAACTTCTGAGTTTGTTTTAGATTTCCAGTGAATATCGATTGAAAGAATAAATAAATAAATAACTTTCCATGTCAATACATGCATTTTGTTTTTCTTGAAATGAAAATCTAAATTATAGAAGTAAACATATGAGTACTTTCTCTCATAAAAGGTTTACCCAATGCAGATAAAGTAAACTTTTTCTTTTACCCTGCCTGTGAATCTCAGTTTCCTAGGGGATAACAAATCATAACGGTGATTTGGATATATTCTTCCCAACCATGTTAAAGGTAACTGTACACATATATGTATACCTCTAGAAATATGTAGTTTTGTTTTTGTGTTGTATATAGATATATGTATACATCTATATTAAATCATTATCTCTACCCAAAACATTTTCATCACCCCAACATATAGTCTAGATGCATTAAATGGTCTCATTCTTTTTCATTCTTATCTTATAAATGTGCCATAATTTATTGGTTGACATTGAGGTTTCCAGTTACTTCCTAGTGCAGATATTGCTCAAATAAATATTTTGGGCTCTTGCTATTTTATGCATATGAAGATGTTTCTATGTATATTCCCTGGAATTTAGGACAATGTAAACTCTTTCTTTGAGATTGTTATGTTACTGATTTCCTTATTTTTTCTGGATGTTTTTCTGAAATAGATGTTGAAAATGGAATTGGTGGGTTGTAGAGAATGCAAGTCAAAGTTTTTTTTTTTTTTTTTTGAGACGGAGTTTCGCTCTTGTTACCCAGGCTGGAGTGCAATGGTGCGATCTCGGCTCACCGCAACCTCTGTCTCCTGGGTTCAGGCAATTCTCCTGCCTCAGCCTCCCGAGTAGCTGGGACTACAGGCGTGTGCCACCATGCCCAGCTAATTTTTGTATTTTTAGTAGAGACGGGGTTTCACCATGTTGACCAGGATGGTCTCGATCTCTTGACCTCGTAATCCACCCGTCTCGGCCTCCCAAAGTGCTGGGATTATAGGCGTGAGCCACCGCACCTGGCCCAAAATTTTGGATAGAATAAAATTTCTTTCTACAAAGGCTATATCCATTTATTCTCTTCAACTGAGAATGACAGCTTCCATTTCTCCCTATCTTCACCCATATTGAATGTAATAAATCTTTTATTTTTGCCAATCGGGGTAAAAACTCATTTTAGCTGTTGAGATTGAACATATTTTCATATGATTATGAGTCATTTGTATTTCTTCTGTGAAATTCCTGTTCATACCTGATCTTTAAAAAATATTTCTTTTCCATGTTATTAGGTATGATCTTTCTTGTTATTTACAGGCACTGTTTGTTTTATGGCTATTAATATTTTGTCTGTTATATATGCAAGCAATAGTTTCTTCTACTCTATAGTTTGTCTTTTTAAAGTTGTTTATGGTTCTTTTTTTGCCAACTGGAAGTTTTGAAAGCTTATCTGGTGAAGTTTATCCATTTTATGGCTTCCTTGCTTAAGGAAGTCTGTGCTATCGCAAAGTTATAACCACATTCACTTACGTTTTCTTTTAATATGTCTGAAGTCTTGTTTTCATGTTTTCCTCTTAAATAAGGATCCATTTTTTCCCTCTTAAATAAGGATCAATTCTTTAATGCTATTTATTTGTATCCTTTCACAATTGATATGGAATGCCTTCTTTATCACAAAGTACACTCTCATGAAAATGGATCTACTTTTCAACCCCTTTCTACTTTATCGATGTATTTGTCTTTCCTTGTACATTTCTGAGTGCCGCTCTCTGCTTTTCATTGTTCTGTCTCTCTCTCTTTTATATGTGGGTGTGGGTAGTGCCTCTGCCTCCAGCAGCATGGTTCCTTCTCAACAACTAACTCTAGTCTGCTGGGAGCTAGAAAGCAGTGGATAATCAGGCTTGCAGGTATTGTGGCCAAGAAAGAAAAAAGACGGCAACATATCCTACAGATGTCCTATGAGCATTCTGGAAACACAAGGTTTATCTGCCTCCTCAGAAGCCATTTTTTTTTTTTTTTTTTTTTTTTCCTGAGACAGGGTCTCACTTTGTCACTCAGGCTGGAGTGCAGTGCAATCTTGGCTCACTGCAACCTCTACCTCCCAAGCTCAAGCAATCCTCCCACCTCAGCCTCCCGAGTTGCTGGGACTACAGCCATGCACCACCACAACTGGCTAATTTTTTTGTATTTTTAGTAGAGATGGGGTTTTGCCAAGTTGGCCAGGCTGATCTCGAACTCCTGGCTTCAACTTATCTGCCTGCCTCGCCCTTGCAAAGTGCTGGGATTACAGGCGTGGCATTCCTGTAATCCCAGCACTTTGTCTTCTCAGGAGCCTTTTTTACCTCTTCCTTGAAATGAGGCTGAACATGCGTTATTTGAAGAAGTAACTTTGGGATAAGCACAGGGTCTCACTTCTGATGTGATCAGAGGGATTCCTTATACTCAAGTGCATTTGTCTTCTTGACTGAGGCCCAGGCAGGGCACCCACAACCTGTAGTCACTGCAGAGATATTTAAGAGGGCCAAATAAAGAGAGAATGATTTGGTCAAAGGCCAAGTGTGAAGGACACACCTATGTGATGAAGACATATTTTAGAGAATCACAAGCGCCAGCTGTAAAGCCATGTGATTTGACTGTGGACTTCTGGAAAGTCACAGGAACAGACTCCACAGGCATCCTGAAAGAGGGATCCAGAAAGAGGGTTTCATCCCTGAAAGAGGCCCAGGCATCTGTTGGGCCTCGAACCCTTTACTCTTCTTGGAGCTACCAGCAGAGCAGGCAGAGTCTTCACGGTGTTTACCAAACTTGTCAGGTCACAAGAATCACCTGGAGCACTTGCTCAACATAGAGATTCCAGATGCCAGCTGCAGACTCCAGAATCAGCATCTCCAGAGAGGGGACTGGGAACCTTTGTGCTCTACACACACCCCAAGTGACCCTTTCAGCCTGGCACATCAGGGAAACAATGGTATGAGGACTAAGGCAATCTTTTTTTTTTTTTTGAGACATAGTTTTACTCTGTCTCCCAGGCTGGAGTGTAGTGGCGCAATCTCGGCTCACTGCAAACTCCGCCTCCCGGATTCAAGCTATTCTCTTGCCTCAGCTTCCTGAGTAGCTGGGATTACAGGTGCATGCCACCATACCCGGCTAATTTTTGTATTTTTAGTAGTGATGGGGTTTCACCATCTTGGCCAGGCTGGTCTTGAACTCCTGACCTCATGATTTACCCGACTCAGCCTCCCAAAGTGCTGGGATTATAGGTGTGAGCCACGGCATCTGGCTGACAAAGGCAGTCTTTAAAGCCAACTGAACTCAGCTTGGCAGCAATGCTGCCCTTGCAGGTAACTCACACATCCAGAATGAAGTGAAGGGAAGTCATTCCCAGCATGGGGCTTGCCAGGGCCTGTAGCATCTTTGAGAGCCCAGGGAAGTGCTTATAAAATCAGACTTGTTTAAAGTGAGCCTCACACCCCAGGGTGAACTCACGTATAACACTTCTCAGATTTGCTGTAGAACAATGATTCCCAATTGAGTAGACAATGGAGTGAGGGAGGAGAAAGGAATGGTATAGCTGAAAAATACTGTATTTTCCAACTAGTATAGTTGGAAAAACATTCTCATTAGAAATTGCTTTGATTTGTTTTAAATCAAAGTTAATTTACTTTGAAATGTATGAGATGTTAAAACGGTGTGAGATTTCAATGTTTCTCACAGAAGAATATGAGTGTAAGATGTTTGAGAGGACCTGTGGATGACTGGGATAAACCAGGAACTACAAATCAGATTTGTTGGGGGCATCTGTGGAATAGAAGGGACCTCCTAAAGCTCACCCTCTCCTGGACCCTGCCTCCCGGTTGGCCTTCTCCAGCCCATCCCTCCTCTGCCATCTTTCTAAAACTCACACTACAAGTCAATAATCACCTTGAAATTGTTGAAAGGTTCACTGCTGCCCATGGGATAAAACCCAAACAAGCCTAAGTGTGGCCTTCAAGATCCCTCTGTCTGGCCCTACCCTAAACTTCCAGCTGTACCTCCTGACCTCGCTCACAACGTGTACGTTGCTCCCCCAACAGCAGGCTGCTGAAGTCACCGACACACAGCCCCACTGCGGAAGCTTTGCTTGTGCTGTGCCTTTCTCCACTGATCTGTCTGCAGATCCAGCTCCTCACCCAGACGCCTTTTCGTTAAGCCTCTCCCATGTCGCATGTGCCTGGCAGAATCAATTGTTTCCACTTCCCAAAACAAGATGTTTGTTGATTAACAGAGTCAGAGTCAGAGTGGGGTCTTGGCAGGGGCTGTGGAGTCTGAAAGTCATCTGTCCATTTGTCCGGTTCTGCCCCAAGACAGGCACAGATGATTAGGGGATTCCTTCCTTCCTTTCTTCCCTCCATCTTTCTTTCCTTCCTTCCTTTCTTTCCTTCTTTTTCTTTTTTCTTTTTCTATCTTTCTCTCTTTCTATTGTGTTAAATAGACAAAACATAAATTTTAGCATTTTAAAGGTAAAGTCATGGACATTAAGAACATTCACAGGGCTGTATAATCATTTCCAGCATCCATCTCCAGAACTTTTTCACGGTTCTCAGCTAATACTCCATATCGATTAAACAATAAGTACCCCTTCTCATGTCCTACAGACCCTTATTTTCTATTTTTTTGTCTCTATGAATTTGACTACTCTGGGTACCTCATATAAGTGAAACCTGCAATATTGATTCTTTTGCATCTTGTTTACTTCACTTAGGATACATATTCAAGATTCATCCATGTTGTAGCGTTCTCAAAAGTGTACTTTTTTTGTGGCCAAATTATATTTCACTGTGTGTGTATACCACATTTTGTTTAGCCATTCACTCACTGTTAGACATTTGGGGTGTCTCCACCCTTTAGCTATTGTGAATAAGTCTCTAAGAAACTTGGATGTACAACTATCTGTTTGAGTTTCCACTTTCAGTTATTTTGGGTGTATACTTAGGAGTGGAATTGCTGGATCACATGGTGATTCTATACTGTATTTAATTTTTTAAGGAACTGTCATACTGTCTTCTATAGTAGCTGCAACACTTTACATGCCCACCAGACATGGCAAAGGCTCCAATTTCTCCACATCCTTGTCAACATGTGTTATTTATTGTTGTCGTTTTTTAACAATAGCTATCTTAATGGGTGTGAAGTGATATCTCACTATGATTTTGATTTGCAATTCCCTCATGATTGGTGATGTTGAGTCTTTTTTGTTAAAAACTTCCATTTTATTGGGGTAAAATTTATATATGAAAAACTGCATCCATTGTAAATTCAATGAATTTTGAAAAATGTGTATATACCATCACAATAAAAATATGTTACATTTTGGCTGGGCACAGTGGTTCATTCCAGCTGTAATTCCAGCACTTTGGGAAGCCGAAGCAGGAGGGTAGCTTGAGGCTAAGGCCAGCTGGGCAACATGATGAGACCCCTTCTCTCAAAAAAAAAAAAAAAAATTAGCCAGGCGTGGTGACATGTACCTGTAGGCCCCAGTTACTTGGGAGGCTGAGGTGGGAGGATTGCTTGAACCTAGGAGGTTGAGACTACAATGAGCCATGATAGCGCCACTGCACTCAGCCTAGGCAACAAAGCAAGACCCTGTCTCAAAAAAACAGAAAACAAACAACAAATACTCAGAACATTTCTGTTATGTATTCACCCCACCTCCAGGCAACCTGTAATTAGTTTACATTTTCTAGATTTCCATGTAAATGGGAATTCTTTGTGTCTGGCTTCTTTCCCACAAGTGTAATATGTTTGAGATTCCTCCATGTTGGTGAGGATATCAGCAGTTTGTTCCTTTTTACTGCTGAGCAGCATTCCATTGTTCAGATTCATCACAATTTGTTTATCCATTCATCCACTGAGACATTTGGGTCGTTTACAGTTTTTGGCTGTTATGAATTAAAGCTATTGTAAACATCATTGTGTAAGTCTTTGTGTGGAATATGTTTACATCTTTCTTGAGAAAATACCTAGGAGTAGAATTGTAAGGTCATGAGATAGGTGTATGTTTAACTTTATGCCAAAGAGGTTGTGTCATTTTATATTGACACCATCATATAAGAGTTCCAGGCCAGGCACAGTGGCCCATGCCTCTAATCCCAGCACTTTGGAAGGCTGAGGCACATAGATCACTTAAAGTCAGGAGTTCGAGACCAGCCTGGCCTACATGATGAAACCCCATCTTTACTGAAAATATAAAAATTAGCCAGGCATGGTGGCCCGCACCTGTTATCCCAGGTATTTGGGAGACTGAAGCAGGAGAGACTGATCCCGGGAAGTGGAGGTTGCAGTGAACCAAAATCATACCACTGCACTCCAGTCTGGAGGACA
>NW_016107365.1:6258141-6337672 GCF_001604975.1 Cebus imitator | reverse complement strand
TTAGTAGAGAGGGGGTTCTCCATGTTGGCCAGACTGGTCTCCTGACCTCATGTGATTCGCTCACCTCAGCCTCCCAAAGTACTGGGATTACAGGTGTAAACCACCATGCCCAGCCAGTGTAGTGGCTTTATAATGATTGAAGAAGAAACCTTAGACAAATTACATTGAAAGAGTTACGCTGAGCAAAGAGCGATTTGGGATTTGCCAGATGGGCAGTCCCTGAAGCACATAGGTTCAAAGAGGCTCCAGCACAGCTGCCTGGTGGAAGATTTATTCACAGAAACAGGAAACTGACAGAGAAAACAGAAGTGAGGTACAGAAATAGCTGGATTGGCCACAGCTTGGTGTTTGACTTATTTGAACATGGTTTGAACAGCTTACTTCCTTGGATTGACCAAAACTTAGTGACTGGCCCAAGAGTAGGATATAGTGTGTTTATGCATTCAGTAAGGTTACAGTTTGTTATGTATGAAGAAACCTTTAAGGCCAACTTAAAACATGTAAGGAGGCAGCTTTGGGCTAAACTTTTTAACAATAACAACCTACTCTTGAAGGAACATTCCCATGGAACTAACCTAGTCTAGAGAGTGAGAATTCACTACCGGGAAAATGGCACCAAGTCATTCATAAGGGATCCACCCCCATGACCCACACACCTCCCAATACACTCACCTCTCAACACAGCCACATTGGGAATCATGTTCTGATGGGGACAAACTGAAACCATATCAGCTAGGATATGCCCAAATCTCAGATTCAAACCTCTAAAACTGATTCCAGCTTAACTGCATGCAAAGACTCATTGAAATATGGCCTGATCACTGAGTGCCGCCAAGTCCTGCTTCTCACTTCCTATCAGAGAGAAATGCTGCATTTTCCAGTTACTGCCTACCAACCAATAGGACTAAATGTGAATGGGTCAAGAAATGCTCAAAGTCTAAGTGATTCCACATGTATATTAAAGTATTTGAAAATTCTAGTTAAAAGGTTATTTCGTAAATAGCAGGATGAGGCTACTGATAGCATCAGAGGCAGTGTTATCTTAAGAAACAAAGTTTATTTCTTAAAATAAGCAAATAGCGATTTAAGTTAAATGGAAAGCAGAAACCCGAATCACCCCTGACATTTTTTTCATAAACATTTCATAAGGGTCACTTTGTAAGCATGACTATTCTGATTTTAAAAAGGCAAAGATTTAAATCAGTATAGAATACTAAAAATAATCTCAAAAAATATGTTGACATAAAAGAATGAAAACTGTACTTGATCGCACAGATTTTCTGAAAGTGGCTTCTTAGTACATCAGCAACCCTGCTGGAGCAGGTAAAATTTTCAATTAAAATGGAACTTTTCTTTGGTACAACTTGAAACATTCTATTTCATGTTTCCTCAAGTATTCTCCCAGAGTCATTACCCATCTTTTTCTTTTTTTTTTTTAACTTATTTTTGTATAAAATTAGAGACAAGGTCTCACTGTGTTGTCCAGGCTGGCCTCAAACTCCTGAGCTCAAGCAATCCTCTGGCCTTAGCCTCCCAAAGTGCTGGAATTATAGACCTGAGCCACCAGGCCTGGCCTCTTTTTCTCATTTCACATTTGACAGCGGAAAGGTATGTGCTGACTGAGTATAGGTCCCAGGTCTTTGAGATGTTTTCACAATTCTTCTTTTGGCATATATATATATACACACACACACACACACACACACACACATGCCAGGCTTGGTGGCTCATGCCTGTAATTCCAGCACTTTGGGAGACTGAGGCAGGGAGTATCACCTGAGGTTGGGAGTTCGAGACCAGCCTGACCAACATGGAGAAACCCTGTCTCTATTAAATACAAAATTAGCTGGGTATGGTGGCTTATGCCTGTAATCCCAGCTACTCGGGAGGCTGAGGCAGGAGGGTCACTTCAACCTGGGAGATGGCGATTGCGGTGAGCCAAGATCATGCCATTGCATTCCAGCCTGGGCAACAAGAGTGAAACTCTGTGTCAATAAAATAAAATAAATAAAATAAAATAAAATAAAAATGTATATGGCTGAGTGCGGTGGCTCACACCTGTAATCCCACCACTTTGGGAGGCCAAGGTGGGTGGATCGCTTGAGATCAGGAGTTCGAGACCACCCTGGCCAACATGGCAAAACCTCATCTCTACTAAAAATACAAAATTAGCTGGGCAGGGTGGCAGGAGCCTTGCTACTTGGGAGACTGAGGCACGAGAATCACTTGAACCTGGAAGGCAGAAGCTGTAGTTAGCTGGGGTCATGCCACCACACTCCAGCCTGGGCAACAGAGTGAGACTCCATCCCAATATATATTTATATATATATACAACTGAAAAATCTTCAGAAAACATGGACAGTTTTATAGAAGTATAATACTTGAACAGTAAGTCAAAAATTATGATTGTAATGAATTTTCAATCATTACATACAGATTTTGGTGATAGCCTCATTCTTCATCACTCCCTGTAGCCATGGCTTTGTCATGTGACTTGAAATTCCTTTCATTATAGAGGCAATATGTATTTTTCCATCGCCTTAAAACTGAGATGGCCTGTGTCTTGCTTTGGTCAGTAGAATGTGACTGTTGTGAGAACATGCAAAGCCCAATCTTACACATGCTTTCTCTTATCTCTAACACCTCGGCCATTGCCATGGGAATGTGCCAGGATTAGTGTACTTGAAGATGAGAGACATATGGAACCCAGTAAGTCACCCCAGCCATCTCAGTCCAGGTCTTCCTAAATCAGCCAGTAGATCTCCAGATATATCAGCAGGACCACCTAGCTGGCTATCCCAGAGCATTAGCAATAAATGCTTGTTTTTACCTGCCTCTGGGGTTTTGTGTACTGCAGTTTGCTATGCAGCAAATATTTAACAGAGGGCTTTACATCAAAAAGAGTTTTTAAAACTCAAAGATACCATTAAAAAATAAAATGGCTTATTGTAGGTGTGGTGGCTCACGCCTGTAATCCCAGCACTTTGGGAGGCTGAGTGGGGTGGATCACATGTGGTCAGGAGTTTTGTATTTGTAAAAATACAAAAATTAGCCAGGCATGGTGGTGCATGCCTGTAATCCCATCTACTCGGGAGGCTTAGGCAGGAGAATTGTTGAGCCTGGTAGGCGGAGGTTGCAGTGAGCCGAGATCATGCCACGGCACTCCAGCCTGGGTGACCGAGCAAGACTCTGTCTCAAAAAACAAAAAACAAAAAACCACACACACACAAAAAACAGCTTACTGTATACTCTCCTTTAGCTTTCCTATGAAAAGTGATGAGTTTCCAGATTGTTTTTTAAATAGATTCAACACCATACTCAAGCAGCTGTTAACTGTGGTTGCCTTCCAGGAGATGACAGAAATGGAATGGGGAATTTTCACTGTATATCCTTTTGTTCTTTTGAAATTTGAACCATATGAGTGATATCTATTAAAAAAATACAATAAAAATCCTCCATGAATACAGAACATTGACTTGTATTTCTAGAGGAGAGGAGGGACAAGGTAGAGTAAATGACAAAGACAATTGTAAGGCAAATCTTCAGTGGATATAGTCAGATATTTAGGGTCAATACCTAGGGGGTTATAGCTAGAGAACACTAATAACTTTCCTGAGTGACCTGATAATATACAGGTCAATTCTGAAAAACTTTAGCATTTTAACAAATAAACTGTGGTTTTCCTCTTGCTGATCAAAAAATAGTGGTTAGAGATTTCTTGTAAAAACTAGATCCATGGTTCTCAAAGTTTGGTGTGCATAAGAATCACCCCTAGTGCTTGTTAAAAATGCACATGGTCCAGGTCTTATCCCAGACATTCTAGTTGTAGGTTGGGGATGGAGGCCAATAATCTGCATTTTAACAAGCAGCTCAAAAGATTTTTGTGGATTCCATTTCCGAAAGCACTCAATGTAGTCACTGCTGAGTGGTTCAGTCAACTGAACCACGCAAGCAGCAAGCCTGTGGGTACCAGCCTCAGTCTCACCCTGTAGGAGAGATCATTTAATTTAATAATTGTAAGAAAATGAATAAGTGAAATTAAGGATCCAGCAATGTGGGCCAAATGCAGAAATTAAAGAAATAAAGCTCCAGTATGTTTTAAAAAGAGCTTATGGGATAATTTATCAGATTTTTAAAATAATAGAATGTGGGTTATGCATATTCAGTAATTTCAAGATTAAGAGGACAAACATAACTATGCAATACAATCGAAGTTTTTGTTTTGTTTTGTGAGAATAATATTTGCTGCCAGATGAGAAAATAGGAATTCCAGAAGAAAATAAATGAATAGCCCTTTTGGCTTAAGTATAAAGACTATCAGAGTAAAAGGTCGTGCTCTGGTTATGTTGACAGAATGCTCTACTGAATGTTCTGGTAGAAACATTTCGGGTTTCAGAATATAGCTAATTTAATTTTTTTTTTTTTTTTTTGGAGACAGAGTCTTGCTTTAACACTCAGGCTGGGGTCACTGCAACCTCCACCTCCAGGGTTCAAGCGGTTCTCATGCCGCCACCTCCTAAGTAGCTGGGATCACACATGTGAGATACTGTGCCCAGTCATGGATAAAGATATTTTTATGTTTTTGAGAATTTCAGAGTTCCACAAGATATTCTCTGGGAGAATCTTGAAAATGTCAAATATATGATTTTTTTTTTTTTTTTTTGAGACGGAGTTTTGCTCTCGCTGCCCAGGCTGGAGTGCAATGGTGCAATCTTGGCTCACTGCAGCCTCTGCCTCCTGCGTTCAAGCGATTTTCCTGCCTCAGCCTTCCAAGTAGCTGGGACTACAGGCATGCGCCACCACACCCAGCTAATTTTTATATTTTTAGTAGAGACGGGGTTTCACCATGTTGGCCAGGATGGTCTCCATCTCTTGACCTCATGATCTGCCCGCCTCGGCCTTCCAAAGTGTTGGGATTACAGGCATGAGCCACCATGTCCAGCCAAATTTCTAACATTTTCATTTCCTGCTTGAATAATATATTGAGGCATGAAATATTAATTGTGGCTAGGAGATGGTCAGAAAGATTTGTTTGTTTGTTTTTTTGGGTTATTTGACTTTTGTTTTAATATGGGTTGCTTTTTTGCTAGGGAGGCAGTACATATGAAAGAGAGAAGTAAAAAATACTTTTAAGGGAAAAAAATTGCTCCAATTGCGAAACACAAGTTTAAACATCTTGGTATATTTCACATTAGTTTTTGCCTTGACTTGGATCTATTTTTCCCCACCTTGTTGGTTTCATACTGCATGTATATCATCGCATTTTATTTCTTAAAAAATTAAACATGATAAGCACTGCTCTGTGCTGTTACATACACTTAAAACATCTCATTGTTAAAGGGCATTATAGTCTCTGGAGAAGTCCTTTAAAATTACACATCTGGAGGGTTTTTGTCTTCTGCTAATATACATATAAGGCTGCTATTAACAACTGGAAATCTATTACTTTTTTGATGTTATTTATAATGATTTCTTGATAGATTCGCAGAAATCATACAACTGGATCAAAGGTTATGAACATTTAAGAATGATGACATTTTGTCAAATTACTTTCCTAAAGTGTGTCCACCGACATTATCTTACCCTTTCTGGTATTTATATTATTTTCTCTATTTCCTTTATTCCTTCTATAATATTTATTAGGCACCTGTTTTAGCCATCATAGAAAAAGATCATTGCTAATTGGACAGAAGACGGTCTTATCTTGTTTTAAATTGCAGCTGAGTTGCAACATTGATTATTGCTGAGTTGTAACATTTTCTCCTACATATTAGCTAACAAATTATAGTTTTTCTTTAGTCATTTAGTAGTTTTCTTTTTTAAAAATCTACTTGTAAGAGGGCTTCTATAATGAAGAATTTATTCCAGGTTTACTGAATGAGCTCTGCAAATGTGTTCGCAGAGCTGACTAACAAAGTCTTTGGTTTTCCCCAGGCACGGTGGAGTCATGGCTTCTCTGATCATCCCTGGGCTGACTCATTTGCCTTGGGTTTTCTCATTCCAGCTCCATCAAGATTGAAGCTCCTGAAGGCTAACCAGCACCCTAGTATTTCCCTGAGGTCACCACTTTTCAGCCAGACCCAGAGACAGGAAAAATATCCACAGCTGTTTCTGGTAACCAGGCGCTGCTGCTATCTGCTGGGCACTATCTTTAAAAAACAGGAGTTGCTACTTGAAACCTCCAGTGTCTTATGAAATGGTTTTATGTATGAGATTAGAGCCATTTAAGCTATCTTTTTCCCTGAAAAGAACCAAAGAAGGGAGAAAGAAGAGAGGACACATACAGTATAATAGATATCACCCACAACAAATTTTGATTAAGAATTAGGGCCGGGCACGGTGGCTCAAGCCTGTAATCCCAGCACTTTGGGAGGCCGAGGCGGGTGGATCACGAGGTCAAGAGATCGAGACCATCCTGGTCAACATGGTGAAACCCCGTCTCTACTAAAAATACAAAAAATTAGCTGGGCATGGTGGTGCATGCCTGTAATCCCAGCTACTCAGAAGGTTGAGGCAGGAGAATTGCCTGAACCCAGGAGGTAATTGTTTAGACGCTCTCCAGTGAAACTTTGCTTAGCAAGAGCCTCTCTCCTTTACACAACAGCTGGCTGAAAATCAGACCTCACACAGAGATTCCTGATCTGTGGACCTCACCATACTTGATGACTTGATCAGTTTCATTTCTCTTTCTCTTCTCTTTTCCCCTCCCCTCCCCTTCCTTCCTTTCTTCTCCTCCCCAGACAGGGTCTTATTCTGTCATCCAGGCTGGAATGTAGTGGCGCCATCTTGGCTCATTGCAACCTCTGCCTCCCAGGCTTAAGTCATCCTTCCGCCTCAGCCTCCCAAGTAGCTGGAACTACAGGCATGCGCCATCATGTGTGGCTAATTTTTGTATTTTTTGTAGAGACGGGGTTTTGCCATGTTGGCAAGGCTGGTCTCAAGCTCTTGGGCTCAAGCCATCCATCTGCCTTAGCCTCCCAAAGTGTCGGGATAATAGGTGTGAACCACTGCACCCTGCCGTTGAATCAGTTTCTGCTTCACAAATTGGAACGCCTCAGCTCTGAAACAGCCAGAAACTCAGAGTAGTGCCTGCCGCTGTAAGCTAATTCTTTACCCATTTGCTTTTGTGCTTTTGTAATCATTACCAGTTTCTCTGTTTTCTTCAAGTCAATAAAGTTGGAAATCTTGGATAAGGGCAGTGGTTTTCAAACTTCTTTTGCTCAGAACATCTTACTATACTTAAAATTACTGAAAACCAGCAAAGAGCCTTGGTTTATGTGGGTTGCATCCATTGGTGTACTGGAGTCAACTTGTACCTGCTCACAAGAATTCAGTATTCAGGAATTTTTTTCAAGCCAACTGTTAAAACTGTTGGGAGTTTAAAACTGGCGAAGGAAGAAGTATTCACATCATGAAAACTGGCAAATGCTACCGATCAGGCTGTGTGTGTGTGTGTGTGTGTGTGTGTGTGGATCCCATTTAGCAGCACATCACTGATTTTTTTTTTTCTTTTTATTTTATTGAGACAGAGTCTTGCTCTGTTACCCAGGCTGGAATGCAGTGGTGCCATCTTGGCTCATTGTAACCCCTGCCTCCCAGGCTCAAGTGATTCTCGTGCCTCAGCTTCCCGAGTAGCTGGGATTTCAGATGTGCACCACCACACCCAGCTAATTTTTAAAAAATTTTTAGTACAGATGGGATTTGTCCATGTTGCTCAGGCTGGTCTTGAACTCTTGACCTTGTGATCTGACTGCCTTGGCCTCCCAAAGTGTCGGTATTACAGGCTTGAGCCACTGCACCCTGCTGCCAATGATTTTATCTACTGATATTTTCCATATTAGACATTAAAATAGAGAACTTTTGAAAACCTTTATTTCAGCTAAAAATGACAATAAACCTACTACATGTTAAAATAAATACTATATTTTTCGTAATTTTTTCCCCAAAACAATAATTTAAGGACTCTGAAGAGTTGCATTGTTTTCCATTTGTGCAATCTCTTTAACGACTGGTGTAACAGGAGACAGTCAGATTCTCATCTCTGCTTCTGCATTCAATCTGTTGCACTTTCACATGTTGTGTAGCTTTTGGGAAACTCATCTGTCCACTTGTGAGAGCATCAGACCAAAAAAGGCAAATAATATCTTGGTGTTTTAAGAGAGTTTTGACCTTGCAGTTCTGAAAGAGTCTCAGGAACTCTGAGAATAACTGCATTGGAGAATTTCTCCTTTCTTCTCACATTGTAGCTCACTTAACCACACCTCCTTCACAAAACACAATTAGGTTTATCCTGTGGTCAATTACTCTCCATGCACATTTGGTCCAGTAATTTTGAAAGGCATAGCCACACAACATGGTATTTATGCCAGGAAATTACTACTGGTGACCTGTTTGTTTTCCCCCTTAATGTTCACGACAGCACCTGGCTGAAGACAGGCTACTAGTGGATGGTCCAGGCCCCAGAAACGTAAATAGCTTGGCCATCAATGCTGCTTAACTTTTTCCACTTGTTTCTGTAGCTCAACTTCCTCAAAGACATGCCAACAGTTTACTTTCTTAAATTCAGAAGTATAACCTAAAATTTTCCAAGTGTATATTCAATAGCCAAGCATTCCATTTCCTTAAAAATGCTATTTTTGGCTTGATGGAAAAAACATTTTTTTCTTTTTTTTTGGAGACATGGTCTCACTTTGTTGGCCAGGCTGGAGTGCAGTGGTGTGATCATGGCTCACTGCAGCCTCAGGCCTCAGATGATCCTCATACCTCAGCCTTCTGAGTGGGTGGGACCACAGTGCCACCATGCCAGATTATTTTGTAATTTTTTTATTGAGACTGGGTCTCACTATGTTGCACAGGCTGGTCTCAAGCTGCTGGCCTGAAATGATCCTTCAGCCTCAGCCTCCCTAAGTGTTGGCATTATAGGTGTGAGCCACCGTGCCTGGCCAAAAAACATTTTTGTATTAGCAAAATTTAAGTGTTTTTTGAACTAAGTCTATTCCTTGAAACACATGTGAAGAGTCCAGACCTCGGAAACTTAAAAGGCTTGTGTGTTAACTTATAAAAATTCTGTGTTAACAAAATCCTTGTTTAGTGAAAACAATTTTCATTGACTATGAATCTAGATATAATGTACAAAAAACCTTTTGATTTTCAACCCTGAGAAGTACTAGTCACCTCACTTTAAATTTCCCCTCTTCCCTTCTGCCTGAGGGAGTGTTAGATGGCAAAGGACTGTCATTCAGCCAGAGAAGACAGCACAGCCCTTCTATGGATTTCCTTTCTGCTCTAACATTTAATTTTTCTCTCACTAGGGAAGAACTACAGACACTACCCATGACATCTATAACTCAGAAAGATGAACATATTCTCAATAAGCTTAAATTTTCCTAAGAAGGGATTAAGAGAATCACTCAATGTCTTTGGCAGAAATGATGCTGTTTTTTTTTTTTTTTTTCCTTATGCATTTGTTCTCCCAGATCCATTCTCCATGCTCAAGGAAGCTGATCTTTATGGATGAATTCACCACTGAGTTTTGGGTTAAGATTAGGATCAAGAGGAGGCCTCACAAGAGATCAGAGGGTAAGGGAGAGGGGTCAGTGTGCTCCCTCCTCTACCTGGGCCTTGGGGCGGTAATAGCTTCCCCTGATTGCTAGTCTCGGGGGGTGCTTCACCACTCCCTGTTGGTTCCCTTAACCCTGTCCATACCTCTGCAAACCACCTCTTTATTAAATGCTCTTCAGTTAACCCCTTAAAGTATGCCAGGACCAGAAAGATACAATACTAATTTATTCCAAAGAGATACCAAGTAAATGTTCACATTAATTAATACAGGTTACATTTTTAAGAGTGAACACAAAAACAGTGACATGCTATTTTACAAGTACAGTAATGACAGCATATTTTAATATATACAGACTAATAAACAATGACAGTAAACCTCCACTGATTTAGATAAAATGAATACAGTCACTAAATTAATAAAACCAGTGCTAGCTTCTACTTACAATAGTTATATTTCATGTAAGTTATTCTATGCTATTTGGAAATAGTTTGCTTTTTTTTTTTTTTTTTTTTTTTTTGAGACAGAGTCTTGCTGTGTCACCAGCCTGGAGTGCAGTGGCATGATCTTGGCTCACTGCAACCTCCGTCTCCCGGATTCAAGTGATTCCCCTGCCTCAGCCTCCTGAGTAGCTGGGACTACAAGCATGCGCCACCATGCCCGGCTAATTTTTTGTATTTTAGTAGAGACAGGGTTTCACCATGGCCAGAAAGGTCTCGATCTTCTGACCTCATGATCCACCTGCCTTGGCCTCCCAAAGTGCTGGGATTACAGGCGTGAGCCACTGCACCCAGCAAATTTGCTCTTTTTAAATAGGTAAACATTTGCCTTGCAACCTTCTATTTTGTTTAAAATACTACCATTTTTTCACAAGAAAGAAAAATATGTTTGAACCTAATTTCCAAATTACTTTGTGAATTCCATGAAGATTTTCTACACTTGATACTTAGGAGGTTAAAAAATGCTTTTAAAATCATAGAATAATTTTCCTAGATTTCAATGCCAATTCCATTTTCTTCTGTTATTTCTTTTCTTCTTCTTCTTCTTTTTTTTCTTTTTTTGAGATGGAGTCTCACTCTATTGGCCAGGCAGCAGCGCAGCGGCACGATATTGGCTCACTACAACTTCTGCCTCCTGGGTTCAAGCAAGTCTCCTGCCTCAGCCTCCTGAGTAGCTGGAATTACAGGCATGTGCCACCATGCCTGGCTAATTTTTTTGGTATTTTTAGTAGAGATGGGGTTTCACCATGTTGGTCAGGCTGGTCTTGAACTCCTAGCCTCATAATCTGCCTGCCTTGGCCTCCCAAAGTGCTGGGATTACAGGTGTGAACCACTGCACCCAGTCTTCTGCTATTTCTAAGCAGACTGACATAATTGATTCTTAAAATCTGATTTGAGCAATCTATTGAGCAAAACATTTGTAAATAAATAGTGCCCAATTAAATCAGACTTATTTAACAAAATATATGTCTTGTCTTGGATTATGTTTTCACTTTAAGTTATAATCACAAGAAATAGTAACCCAAAGTTTCAAAGTTCTTTAGCTGACAGGCCTTGCTTGTGTGAAACATTTATTACACATACATCACACTCTATCTGTCATCTACTTTGCTTCTGAGGGCAGGTCTCAGTCTTATTCCACTCTGTACACCCAGCACCTATCTGAGTGCCCAGAGCACATAATGGGTACTTCCATATCAGAACTGACCTTTCAAGACAACTACTGAACGTGTTTACACCCAGTAGACAGGCATCCAGAAGTCCATGCCTTCTTTCATTGTTTTTAAGATGGGTAGAGAAGTTTTTCACGGTCATTACCTCCTAGGATATCACATTCTGCTTTGCCAGTTTCTCATAAACATGATCGGTTCACAGCCGATCCCATGGGGAAGGAGCAAATGTGGTGGCCCCAGTCTCACTGCTTTCTGCGAGGCTCAGCGGGAGGGTTTCTGGCCAATCTGTGTCTGACATGGCCCAGGCATGTGTCTGCTGCTCTGAGTCCTCCATCAGGGGCAGACGCATGCAGCTCTCAGGAATAGGCTACTCTGAAAGCCAGCGTACCTTCACTAGAGGACTTAGGCTCAGTTTGGCTTATGTATACCATGTATAAAATGTAAAAAATACTACCCATATCAAAACAGGGGGTTTTCATCTGTTTCCATAATTTTAGGAATTCAAAGTTGGATATGTTTAAAACTGAAAACACTAGAACTTCTACACACAGATAATACTAAGTCTTATCCCTCGATAACTTAAACCTTGCTGTCAAACAATTTCAAAATACACTTATTTGCAAAAGTGGTACAAGCCCAAACTATGAAGTCTCTCACTGCTGATAAATATCTTCAAATGTTCAGGGCTAAACTCTACCAACCTAGACTTAAAATCAGAGAATCAGAGATTATTTCTCTAATTGCTGGGAGGGAAGAAAAGAGGGTTTCAAACTGCCTATTCTAAACTGCACTGTAATAATATATGTGTACGTATACATCTACATACATACACACGTATAAATATGTATATGTCATCTAGCTATATCCAAAAGTGACATTCAGTTATTACTGTAGCATTGGCAATATACCCTTGGAATAACACGGTCTTCTAATCCTGTTATCTTTCTGATAATTAACAAAAACAGATGCTGGATGGCTCCCATAAAAAGCAGGCATGCAAGTCGTACATCTGTTGTTTTAGGGGGTGAAGTCAATACAGTTTGGGCAGGGACTAATAGAATACTCAAGTTATCCACTTTTATAAACGTTTCTTTTTAACCTCCCAGCAGTCCCTTTTCCTAAGTTAACAGCTTTTTGTATATGCTGTTATTCAGGTTACTAGAGCAGGTATCTATTTTACTTGCCACCAACTGCCCACTGCTATTATAACTGCTGGGATCGTAACTTTCTCTGCAGCATAAGATACTGTAGAGGTACCTCTGGCACTCAGAGGAAGCGTAATAGTAAATCAGGGGGTCGATGCAGCAGCTTATGCTGCTGACACAGACACAGAGGAGGTAGGCAAAGTAGGCAGCCTCTGTGGTAGAAGTGTGAAAAAGGAATGAGTAATGCGCAATCAGGAGGATGTTTGTGGGTCCGAAGCAAATGATGAAGACGCAGAAAACGGCAGCTGACAGGAACAAAGCCCGGGACTTCTTGCTGCGGTTGGCAATTGTGGAGGAGCTAAGACATCGAATGATAGACACATAACAGACTGTGGAAATGAGCAACGGCACAAAAAAGAAGACGGCAGAGAAGGCTGAGAAGTAGTAGGCAAAGTAGCCTTCAAGCAGAGTTTCGTTGAGCACATCATGACAAGTGGTGATGTTGAGCCCGGGCACCTGGATGGTTTGCTCCTTGAGGAGCAGAGGCACTACCCCTGCAATGGCCAAAGCCCAGATGGCCAGACAAGTGAAGGAAGCCCTTCCCAGAGTACGCCAGGAGAGGGACTGGATGGGATACACCACAGCCAGAAACCGGTCAATGCTTATGACTGTCATGAGCATGATGGAGGCGTACATGTTACAGTAAAACGCTGCAGTGACGAAGCGACACAATTCAGACCCAAACTTCCAATCACTGCCGGAAAAGTAATAGCTGATCTTAAAGGGGAGCACAGACACAAAGAGCACGTCTGCCGTGGCCAGGTGCAGCATGTACACCACCGCTGGCTTCTTGACCTTCATTTTCAGGATGAACACAATGATGGCCATGATGTTTAGTGGGAGGCTGACCACAAACACACCCGTGTACACGGAAGGGACAAAGAGTGTCAGCCAGGAGCTGGTCAGATATCCGGAGGCATCTTCTGAGATGAACGCAGGCAGTGGTTTTTGAAGAGGATGGCTTTTATTGATGGAGATTGATCTGTATTCAGTTAACCCACTTTTGTTTTTCTCCTCATCCTCCCAAAACGGTTCATATTTATCATCGGGATTCCTGAGAAAAAATGACCGAAGACCTAAGGTGGCATTTGTTGCTTCTGACTCTGAAAAATAAAATAAAAAAATTTGTAAATATAAGAAGTGAATGCATCAACAAGGCAAAAGCAACAAGTGGACAGCGTGTTTTACTTTTGTTTGTTTTATGTTTTCTTATCAGGAGAGTGGGTGGTAAAGAGCAGAAGAGGCATAGATAGACTTTGGTGGAGAGTAAGCCAACTGAAAATACCGTGCAACATTTGTCTTGATATAAGCAAATACTTCTAAAACTCTGCCCCTCAAAGAGACAAAGGTGAATGAGAGTTACCCTGAAGACATCAGGAAAGGCTGAGTACTTGACATAAATGAATCAATCAGTGATTTCTACACTAGCCACTGTCTATATAAACAAATCACTCCCAGTTTCGATGGCTTCTCTTTCCTCCATATGTCTTCACATGCACATTTCCTCCATTTAGTTTGTAGCCATCCATGAAACTTGTCCCTTTTCAATGGAAAAATCCACATAGAAAGTTGAGGAAATTTCTTTCTTTCTTTTTTTTTTCCTGAGACAGAATCTCACTCTGTTGCCCAGAGTGGAGTACAGTGGTGTGATCTTGGCTCACTGCGACCTCTGCCTCCCGGGTTCAAGTGATTCTCTTGCCTCAGCCTCCCATGTAGCTAGGATTACAGGCGCATGCCACCAGAGGGGATTTCTTAAAGGTTATAGAGTTAGAGGCAAGTTCATAATGGGACTCAGGACTCCCAATTCTACGAGCATTGTCCATGACAGTAGTTTTCCTCTATAGTCTTCAGTTTGCTTACACAGGAGAATGTAGAAATCTCTCACTATATCTGGGTCCAGGCCACAATCCCTGGGGTTATCTCCCAACATAGCCACAAGGTGCCCATCACCTCAGTCATTCTTATGCTTCCTTCCTGAGCAGGGCAGCAGAGCAGCAGATGTTCTTGGCCACTTGTGCCAGGCCAACCAAGGTTTCTGGAGTATCAACCAGATATCAAAATAAAGGCTCAGCTGTACATGTCCTTTCCCACCAAAAAGGTCCATTTGAAATTCTCATCAGAGAAAAGCAACATTTAGCAGCTGAAATTCAGTCAGCTCTTCCTCCCAATGACCTTTGCTAAAATTCTGCCATTGAAGAGAAACAGACAAAAAAGGCTTTGTTGGCTCTTGGGAAGCTGAGGAGGGAAGACAGAAGAGACAAACCACAGAGGAAAAAAGGCAAAGTCTGTGTTACCGGAAGTGCTCACAACAAAGGCTGGACACACAAGTCACTTAGAAGTAATGTTAGAGGATTTAAATATTGGCAGGGGCTATGTGTGCTGGGTCATGCCTGTTATCCCAGGAGGTTGAGACCAGCTGAGGCAACATGGCAAGACCCCGTCTCTACAAAAATTAAAAATTAAAACAATTAGCCAGGCATAGTGGCACTTGCCTGTAGTCCTAGATACTCAGGAGGCTGAAGTGGGAGGATTGCTTGAGCCTAGGATTTCAAGGTTACAATGAACTACGATCATACCACTATACTCCAGCTTAGGTGACAGAGTGAGACCCTGTCTCTTAAAAAAAAAAAATTGGCACAAAGTTGGATAGATACAGTGAATTTTCAAACTTTTGGTTTTGTTTTTCAGCAGTGGAACCTTTCCTGGAAACAAAACTTATAGAGAGGGGCATGATGCCACAAAAGAGAGCTTTCTGCTTCTGGCATGGCTCCTTAAGTCCTGTTAGAGCCAACCATCCCTTCGATAACAACGTTAAACTCTAAATTCCTTCTCCACCTCGTCCGCTCATGAAATCAATGACCTGAGGCATTTAGATTCCTCAGGTGGTGGAAGGGGAGAGTGGAGAAATCGAGGGGTGAATCTTGGAAGAAAGAATGGCACTTGGTGAGTTTCTTGTTTTCAGTGACTTTTAGCTAGAAAGAAGGATGATGTTGGTGCCTGTGATACTATGAAATACATATTTGGTGATATGGTTTGGCTGTGTTCCCACTCAAAAATCTCATCTTGAATTGTACTCCCATAATTCCCACGTGTTGTGTGAAGTCCCAGTGGGAGATAACTGAATCATCGAGGAGGTTTCCCCCATACTGTTCTCATGGTAGTAAGTCTCATGAAATCTTATGGTTTTATAAGGGAGACCACTTTGGCTTAGCTCTCATTCTCTCTTCCCTGCTGCCATCTAAGACATGCCTTTTACCTTTCATCATGGTTATGAGGGCTCCCCAGCCACATGGAACTGTGAGTCCATTAAACCTCTTTTTCTTTTCGTTTCTTTTTTTGATTTGGAGTCTCACTCTGTCGCCCAGGCTGGAGTGCAGTGGTACGATCTTGGCTCACTGCGACCTCTGCCTCCCAGGTTCAAGCGATTATCCTGCCTCAGCCTCCCAAGTAGCTGGGACTACAGGTACGTGCCATCATACCCAGCTAATTTTTTGTATTTTTAATAGAGATGGGGTTTCACCATGTTGGCCAGGCTGGTCTCAAACTCCTGACCTCAGGTGATCCGCCCGCTTTGGCCTCCCAAAGTGCTGGGATTACAGGAATGAGCCATCATGCTTGGCCTTTTTCTTTATAAGTCACCCAGTCTCAGATACGTATTTATCAGCTGCATGAGAACAGACTAATACATTTGGTCTTCCCATTTCCTGATATTCAGCTCCTAAAATCCTTGGAATTTAAAAAAGGTTATCTTGAGGCTGAGTGCAGTGGCTAATGACTGTAATCTTAGCACTCTGGTAGATTATCTGAGGTTGGGAGTTTGAGACCAGCCTGGCTAACATGGTGGAACGCTAAAAATAAAACTAGCCGGGTGTAATCCCAGCTACGTGGAAGGAGACCAAGCTACTGCTGTAATGGCAGCTACTGGTGGTGGAGACCCCTAGATGGCTTTAGAATGGGAGCTGGTATTGCAACCCCACCCCTCAAGTTCTAAGGAAGTGAGGGGGCTGAAGGTTAAGTTGAATACCAATGGCCACTGATGTAATCAATCATATCTATGAAATGAAGGCCCCATAAAAACCCCAAAAGATGGATTTAGGGGTAGGGATTCTGGATAGGTGAACACATGGAGGTTCCTGGAAGGTGGTGCCCAAGAGAAGGCATGGAAGCTCTGTGCTCCTTCCCACAAACCCTGCCCTATGCCTCTCTACCATGTGGCTGTTCATCTGTATCCCCTGTAATATTCTTTATAATGAATGGATAAAGGTGAGTAAAGTGCTTCCCTGAGTTCTATTAACCAAGCTAGCAAATTAATCAAATCTGAGTAGGGGGCCTTAGGAACTCCCAATGTACAGTGTGGCCAGAAGTTATGACTGGCACCTGAAGCAGAAGGCAGTTTTTGAGACTGAGCCCTTAATCTGTGGAATCTGACTCTATCTCCAGGTAGATAGACAGTGTCAGGATTGA
Organism: Cebus imitator; assembly: GCF_001604975.1. NCBI lineage: Eukaryota > Metazoa > Chordata > Mammalia > Primates > Cebidae > Cebus > Cebus imitator. The sequence goes on along the minus strand of NW_016107365.1, from coordinate 6,320,772 downwards.
ATTATATTAGAGGTAGATAGTGTCAGAGTTGAGTTTTATTCGAGGACACCTAGCTGGTGTCCACTGGAGAATCTGCAGGAGAACTGGTTGCTTGGTGTATGGGGAAACAAGCTCCAGCCATGTGGAGTCAGAAGGACTGAATGAAGTGCTGTGTAAGAGAAAACAGTTTGAGGAAAATAGTTTTTCCTATACAACAGCAGTGTCTATATAACATAAAGTATCACTAAAGCCCAGATGGAAAATCTGTAGTCTTTCTTTTTTGTTTGTTTTATGTTTTTATTGCTTTTTTTTTTTTTAATCTGTAATCTTTTTGGCCTACAGAACCAGAGGACAGAGTTCAGGGCAAACACAGTCACTGCAAAGTTAGGAGAGAATCCTAGAAAGGAAAAGTCAGAGAGAGGGAGCCCTAAATTTCAGTGTAAATTCTGTCCCAGGGTTTGGGTGACCCATGAACTATGCATGTGTAGGGAAGATGAGAAACACCTCTGCTAAAGATAAAAGAACTGAAGTGATATTTGAGCTTCTGCTCAAGAGAGAAAGAGTCTGACGTTTGAGTAGAACCAAGTTAACTGGCTGCTAAAGCAAAAACACCAACACTCTTTGAAGGAATATAACAAAATCCAGAGTATTTTTTTCCTGTAATTTATACAGGAAAACAGTTTATTGAACTTATAATTCCATGTGGCTGGGGAGGCCTCATAATCATGGCAGAAGGCAAGGAGGAGCAAGTCGGTCACATCTTACACGGATGGCAGTGGGCAAAGAGAGAGCTTGTGCAGGGAAACTCTTGTTTTTATAATAATCAGATCTTGAGAGACACATTCACTATCATGAGAAAAGCACGGGAAAGACCTGTCCCCATGATTTAGTCATCTCCCACTGGGTCCCTTCTATAACATGTTGGAATTACAGGAGCTACAAGATGAGATTTAGGTGGGAAACACAGACCAAACCATATCACCAGATCCAACCTCCCTATATACAAAAGTGATAAACTCTGGACCTCTTGTTGCCTTTCTCTCACACTATATAAACAACCAACTCAAAATAGATTAATGGCTTACACATAAGACCTGAAACTGTAAAAATACTAGAAGAAAACACAGAGGAAAAGCTTCATTACATTGTTCTGAGCAATAGTTTTTTGTAATGGCCATAAAAGCACAGGCAAGAAAAGGAGAAGTAGACAAGTTAGACTGCATCAAACTAAAAAGCTTCTGCACAGCAAAGTAAACAATCAACAGTGAAGAGAAAACTTACGAAACGAGAGCAAATATTTGCAAACCATACATCTGATAAAGGGTTAATATCCAAAATATATAAGGAACTCATATAACTCAACAGCAAGATAACAAATAACCTGATTTAAAAATGGGCAAAGGACCTGAATAGACATTTTTCAAAAGAAGATATACAAACAGCCAACAAGAATATGAAAAAATGCTCAACATCACTAATCAAGGAAATGAACACTAAAACCACAGTGAGTTATCACTTCACACCCATTGGAATGGCTAGTACCAAAAAGATGAAAGTAAGTGTTGGTGAAGATATGGGGAAAGGGAACCCTTGTATACTGATGGTGGGAATTTAAATTGGCATAGCCATTAAGAAAAACAGTATGAAGTTTCCTCTAAAACGAAAAACAGAACTACCATATGATACAGCAATTCCACTATTGGCATATATCCAAAGGAAATAAAATCAGGATGTCAGAGAGCTAGCTGCAATCTCATGTTCACTGCAGCATTATTTATAATAGCCCAGTTATGGAATCAAACTAGGTGTCCACTGATATATGAATGAATAAAAAATATGGTATATATACACAGTGGAATAATATTCAGCCTTAAAAAAGAAGGAAATTCGCCATTTGCAACAACATGGATGAGTTGACAGAACATTATGTTAAGTGAAATAAGCCAGGCACAGAAAGACAGATATAGGATGATCTCACTTATATGTGGAATCTAAAACACTTGAACTCATAGAAGCAGAGAATAAAATGGTGGTTACTAAAGTCTGGCGTTGGACAGGTGGGTAGGGTAGACTGGGGAGGCAGTGGTCAAAGGATACAAAATTTCTTTTAAAAAGAATAAATTTAGGCTGGGCCCAGTTGCTCATACCTGTAATTGCAGCACTTTGGGACGCTGAGGTGGGTGGATCACCTGGGGTTGGGAGTTTGAGAACAGCCTGACCAACACGGAGAAACTCCGTCTCTACTAAAAATACAAAATTAGTTGGGTGTGGTGGCACATGCCTGTAATCCCAGTTACTTGAGGGGCTGAGATAGGAGAATTGTTGTACCCAGGAAGCAGAGGGTACGGTGAGTCAAGTTCATGCCATTGCACTCCAGCCTGGGCAACAAGAGCAAAACTCCATCTCAAACAACAATAACAACAACAAAAAGGAATACGTTAAAAAGAAAATCTTTTGTACAGCACTGTGACTATAGTTAATAACAACGTGTTATATACTTGACAGCTGCTAAGAGAGTAGACTTTAAGTGTTCTCGCCACAAAAAATGATAAGCATTTGAGGTAATACATGCTATGCGTTTGATTTCGTCATCCTACAAGGTATGCATATTTCAAAACATTGTTATACAGTATAAATATATATATAATTTTTTGTGTGAAATAAAAGAAAAACAGGGCCATCAGGCATGCTGGCTCACACCTGTTATCTCAGCATTTTGGGAAGCCCAAGTGCGAGGACAGCTTGAGCCTGGGAGATTGAGGCTGCAGTGAGCTATTATCACACCATTGCACTCCAGCCTGGGCAACAGGGCAAGTCTCTGTCTCAAAAAAAAAAAGAAAAAAGAAAAAAAGAGAAAAAAAAAAAAGTGAGCCAGTCTTAAGTAAAAAGACAATCAGCGGAAACCAACCTCAAGTTGACTCAGATGTTGGAATTAGCAGATAAGGATTTTGAAGAATTTATTATAACCATGTGCAATCAATCTACTTACATATATATATTTCATTGAAAAGAAAATAGGAAATATCAGCAAAGAATTACAATATCAGGAAATTCTAGAAATAGAAAATACAATACAATATGTTGGCATCTATTTCCAAAATGGAGAGCAAAGCTAGAGTAGTACCAACTCAGAGACAAAAAGACAACAGAGTAGAGCCTGGCAGCGTAGGGCTGAGGTCAAGCTACCTAAGCAAAGTTAGGAGACAGTCTCCAGATAATGAAGGGGTGGCCTGGCAGATCTGTCACAGGGAAGGAACGAATGTCTCCAGTGATGAATGAATGTGTCTAGATCGATTCTTAACATTTTTTTTTTTTGAGATTAAGTTTTGCTCTTGTTGCCCCAGGCTGGAGTGCAATGGCCCAATCTCGGCAAACCACAACCTCTGCCTCCCGGGTGATTCTTAATGGTAAGAACTGTTCCTGTTAATCTCTGAACCTCCAGCACAGTGTCTTGCATGTGGTAGGCACATATTTGTATTCTAATATTGACTCTGGTCAGGGATCACTTAACCTCTCTCAATTTAGCTCAGAATCATTAAAATGGGATTCTAATTCTTGTCTGGCCTACAAATCTGGCCACTGGAGCACCCCGTGTGAAATAGGATATACATTCACTTTGGAAACTCTAACAATTAAGCAGTTTAAGAAATTACTATTATCCTTCCTCTCCCACTTCCATGTAGTGTGCTTTTATACCCAATTATTTGCTCACTTAATTATTTTAAATTAAAATAAAATTTAGGTTCATCTTGCCTCCTACCTAGCAATGTTTATAGTTTTTTAGTACAGTGAGGGAATGAACAAGTTGTAAATTCTATAGCTCTAAGGTTCAGACCTATAAATCAAATTTTGAATTCACAAGCTTTTCTGGAAGTATCACTCTCTTACCTTTGCAATGCATGTAACTTACTCTGTGTTCACTTTGCCCCAGTCACACAGAAGCCTGACCTTGGCACCAATTGCCCCTGTGGATGTGAAGCTATTCTCAAAATCATGATGAGTGTGTGGGAGGTGAAAGAAAAGAATGAATGGCTACCGGCACTTTTAAAATATTTTAGATTTTTGTTTGTGGTTCTGGCACTTTAATATCACACACACACAAAAAAAACAAAAACCATGCATACACAAAAATGCCAATCTAGAGAAACCTTTTATTTATTTATTTTGAGATGGAGTCTTTCTCTGTCATTCAGGCTGGAGTGCAGTGGTGCGATCTAGGCTCACTGCAACTTCTGCCTCCCTGGTTCAAGTGATCCTCCTGCCTCAGCCTCCCAAGTAGCTGGGATTATAAGTGTGCACCACCATGCCCAACTAATTTTTGTATTTTTAGTAGAGATGGGGTTTCACCATGCTGGCTAGGCTGGTCTCGAACTCCTGGCCTCAAGTGATCCACCCGCCTTGGCTTCCCAAAGTGCTGGGATTACAGGCATGAGCCACTGCACCTGCGGAGGAACCTTAAAATAATGCAATTCTCCTCTGCAGTTTTGGACGCCTGCCCAGATTATGGACTTCTGTGATGCACAGAGGGGGAAAAAGTGCACATGAACATGCACACTTACATACATGAATCAAGATGATATGAGAGACTAATACAATGTGAATAAATACTCATAACTAAGCTCCCCAGATACTATCACTTAGTCTGAAAATAAAACTGTCACTAGACTTTACTCGATATTTAGTACTTGGGCAATAAGTACTTGTTTAGCCCTCAGGCAGTACAGTACTTCTGACAGAAACATTATACTTGTGGAAACATGAAATTTTTATAGGCTAGAGTTCAGGAAGAATGTGTAATCCCTTGGTTAAATATCACTGCCTAAGGTGTTACCTTTTCTTGCCAATATACGTTTGATATTCTGTTTTTTTGTGAAATTAAAGAGTGTCAGAAAAAAAAAAAGGAAAAAATGTAATACATACCAGCATCAAAGAAAGAACAAAACCAGTGCAAAGGTGACTAGATAATTCCAAGTAGCTCATGACCCTTAGGCTGAAATTTGAATTTAAGCATCTCACTTTTCCTCTAGTCCTAGCACAGTGCAGGTCAAAGAGAAAGTGCTTGTCAGGGTGCCAAAAACTCTCATCATTCATCTTTGTGTGTTTTTTGTTGTTGTTAAGCTATGGTTTCACAAAAAAGGCAGCAGAAGTCCTAAATTCAGTTCTCACACTATTTGCTAAGTTTTGCTTAATTTAGCCTTCTCTAAATTGCTCTAGAGTAGTTTTGTTATCAAATACAGCAAATTATAAGTTTAAATACAGACTCTTTATTTAACTCTGGAGATTTTAAAAAATTAGTGAGTTCAGTAACACTTTTTCTGACCTTGATGAGATCTGTCCTGGAAGCAGAGGGGTGACTAGAGGCTCTCTGAATGTCCCATTTGATCCTGGGATTGACACCATCCCAGCATTCCATGATACACCAAGCCTTGGTTTTGACTCATAGTTCTGCCCTACGGGGCTCATGCTTTTTGAGAATTAACAAAGCAGAAGTCCCAGGACTTTGCCCACATTCTCACAAGGAGCACAACATTTGCAACAACACTACAGGCTAAAGAGAAGGACGACAGAAAAATAACAGAAACACAATGAAAAGGTGGACGACAGAAAAATAACAGAAACACACTAACTCTCTAAGTGGAAAACAGTGGCATTACTTCAGATTCAAACACCATTTTCCAATGAAAAGAACTGGGGATCCTTAAAGAAATGGCTAGTTCCAGATCTGGAGAAGGAAATACACAAGATAAACACTGAATAGCTTCAAAGAATATCAGGGTTAGTTCAAAAAGACTAGAGTCAATCTGAAAGGGCTCCTATTGACCAAAGAAGTGACAATTTGATCATCAAAAGAATAACGATGGAAATGAATTGAAACATTTCACACATTTTAAGCTCCACGGGTTGAAGATGCAGTCAGCTGGATCCAGTATGTAGAAAAGTAAGAGAGATGGCTTAGTTTCTTTGACAAATAAATAGCAATAAAAAAGGAGTGGGGTGGACAGTTACAGATTAAAATATAATGGTGGACCTTATTTGAACCTGATTCAAACAAACCAGCTGTTAAAACGTATTTATGAGACAATAAGGAAACTATGAACACTGACCAACTACCAGATGATATTAAGGAATTGTTAGGCTGGGCACGGTGGCTCACACCTGTAATGCCAAAACTTTGGGAAGCCAAGGCAGGAGGACTGATTGCGCCCAGGAGTTCCAGATCGCCTGGGCAACGAAGCGAAACCCTATCTCTACTAAAATAAATACAAAAATTAGCCGGTCGTAGTGGTGTGTGCCTGGACTCCCAGCTACTTTGGAAGCTGAGGCGGAAGGACTGCTTGGGCCCAGGAGGTTGAGGCTGCGGTAAGCCATTGTACCACTGGACTCCAGCCTTAGCAACAGAGTAAGACTGCGTCTCGGGAAAAAAAAAAAAAAAGGAATTGTTTATTTTTAGGTATTATTGATGTGGTTATGTGAAAAAAATAGTTCTTATCTCTAAGGATGTTTACTGATGTCTTTATGAATGATATAATATGATATCTGGGATTTGCATTAAAATTATACAGCTCGGGGAGGAGGAAAGTTGAGGGTTTAGATAAAACTAGATTGGTCATATGCAAATAATGTTGAAGCTGGGTGATGGGTATGGGGAGTAATTATACTGTTCATTTTTGGGTATGTTTGAAAACTTCCATAATAAAAGTTAAAAAAAAACAAATATTTTGTGCATGTTTATTTGCCACTAGAAGTTAAGGGCAAGGGCTTTTGCTTTTGTTTTTCTTTTGTCATGTTTGTGTGAAGATAGCCTTATATTTAGAGAATTTATTTGGTATCAACTCTTCAAAAGCTTTTCTAGAATATGGAAGCATTGGTGTACAAAAAAAGTTATCATTTTTTTGAGCATCTACTATATGCCAGACACTTCACTTGCCTTAGTTGATATAACTCTAATATTTCTATGAAATGAGCATTACAACTACCATTTTATAAATGACAACATGGAGGCACAGAGATGCTAAGTAACTAATCCAAAGTCACACAGCTATGAAGTAGAGGAGCCGAGATCTGCCTAGCTCCAAAGGTCATACCCTTTGACCACATCACACTATTCTCTCTTTAAAAACGTGATTCATGACCTACTCCTAAACGAATACCATCTTTTTCTCTTAGCATTTCACCAAACAAATGAATCTGCTCATCCTTTTAGCTACAGTAGGCAATATGTGGACATGTGAATGAATAGCTTAATGTGATGATGCCCAAAACTGCTGCTTAGGAATTCTGGAGTCCTGGTGAATTTGGCTGCACACCAACTGTACACACCAATAACCTGGCCCTTACAGACAGGACAGAGGTAGCAGGGAGACATTCAAGGACAAAACAGAAAAACATCTTTAAAACACTGTTCTAGATGGAGTAGATGCAAGAGCAGTAAGTGAACAAAAATCTCTGCTACAGAGAAAGCAGAATTAAAGGTAATATATACATATATATATATTTGATATGGAATTTCACTCTGCCTCCCAGACTGGAGTGCAGTGGCATGATCTTGGCTTACTGCAACCTCTGCCTCCCAGGTTCAATTGATTCTCCTGCCTCAGCCTCCCAAGTAGTTGGGATTACAGGTGCCCACCACACACCTGGCTAATTTTTGTATTTTTAGTAACGACAGGGTTTCACCATGTTGGCCAGGCTGGTTTCCAACTCCTGACCTCAAGTGATCTGTGCCTCAGCCTCCCGTGCCCAGCCTAAAGGTAGACTTCTTGATTGACTGGGGGGGTCAGAAGAAGCTGCCAGTATGAGGCCTCCTCTCCTCCCATTCCACATCCAGGAGCAGGAACTCCTCTGGAAGCATAGGAAAGCAAGCCTAAGAGGAAGCTGGGAGAAGGGAAGTTACAGGGAAATAAACGCAGGTGTACCCAACACCACAGCAGACATGAAGGCTACATAAGGAAGGTGTGTGGGCTCTTGCCTGGAGCAACCTGGAGGCCAGAGCCTGATGTGGGGTGAGGATCCAAGCAGGTCTTGCCTGGAGACAACTTTCATTCCCTGGCTTTCCCTATTCCTCCAGGTCTGTTCTCTACCAAAAGTTACAGGCCCTGAGCTCTCTGTCTTGGGAATGCTGCTCTTTACTCTGCAATAAGACATCTAGCTAAAATGAAAACTAATTAATAGTCAAGGATATTAACGATCACCAATTCCTCCCCAGGGCTGGGGATGGGGAGAGCTTGCTACTATACAAAGTACTATTAGTACTGTACAAAGCAGCCCTATTCCCCAACCCTATCCAAGTCCTTCTGCAGTTTGTAAATCTGAACTCAAATATTAGGTTCTAGATATGATAAGAACAATAATGAACAACAGTTCCAGGAAAACAGAACTCTTCTTGAAAAGCTAATAAGGACTTGGATTTGGCTACCACAGGAAAATTCACCGTATCTGCTGCATTATGTTTTAAATATGGTAGAGATTTAGTAATGGCTATGAAATAAATTCACAGGATTGCAATAAGCATTAAAAATAAAATATAGAGTAGAAAATATCAAAATGCAAAAAAATACACAAAAAGGTGACTGCTGTTTGGTAAAACTTTTGTTTCATGTTTACATATACATTATGATTGCCCACACACATTTATTGAAAACACACATGCCTACCATATCGCAATGTAAAGTGTTATTTCTACAGTCCTTTTTAAATTTTTTTATTGTATTTTAGGTTTTGGGGTACATGTGAAGAACATGCAAGATTGTTGCATAGGTACACACATGGCAGTGTGATTTGCTGCCTTCCTCCCCTTCACCTATATCTGGCATTTCTCCCCATGCTATCTCTCCCCAACTCCCCATGCCCCCTGCCCGCTGTCCCTTCCCTATTTCCTCCCAACAGACCCCAGAATGTGATGCTCCCCTCCCTGTGTCCACGTGTTCTCATTGTTCAACACCCACCTATGAGTGAGAACATGCGGTGTTTGATTTTCTGTTCTTGTGTCAGTTTGCTGAGAATGATGGTTTCCAGGTTCATCCATGTCCCTACAAAGGACACAAACTCATCGTTTTTGATGGCTGCATAATATTCCATGGTGTATATGTGCCACATTTTCCCTGTCCAGTCTATCATCGATGGGCATTTGGGTTGCTTCCAGGTCTTTGCTATTGTAAACAGTGCTGCAATGAACATTCGTGTGCATGTGTCCTTATAGTAGAACGATTTATAATCCTTTGGATATATATCCAGTAATGGGATTGCTGGGTCAAATGGAATTTCTATTTCCAGGTCCTTGAGGAATCGCCACACTGTCTTCCACAATGGTTGAACTAATTTACACTCCCACCAACAGTGTAAAAGTGTTCCTATTTCTCCACATCCTCTCCAGTATCTGTTGTCTCCAGATTTTTTAATGATCGCCATTCTAACTGACATGAGATGGTATCTCAATGTAGTTTTGATTTGCATTTCTCTAATGATCAGTGATGATGAGCATTTTTTCATATGTTTGTTGGCCTCATGGATGTCTTCTTTTGTAAAGTGTCTGTTCATATCCTTTGCCCACTTTTAAATGGGCTTGTTTGTTTTTTTCTTGTGAATCTATTTTAGTTCTTTGTAGATTCTGGATATCAGCCCTTTGTCAGATATGTAGATTGCAAAAAATTTTTCCCATTCTGTTGGTTGCCAATTCACTCTAATGACTGTTTCTTTTGCTGTGCAGAAGCTGTGGAGTTTGATTAGGTCCCATTTGTCTACTTGGGCTTTTGTTGCCATTGCATTTGGTGTTTTGATCATGAAGTCCTTGCCTATGCCTATGTCCTGTATGGTTTTGCCTAGATTTTCTTCTAGGGTTTTTATGGTGTTAGGCCTTATGTTTAAGTCTTTAATCCATCTGGGGTTAATTTTAGTGTAAGGTGTCAGGAAGGGGTATTTCTACAGTTCTTACTGTTGGTTAGCAAAAATGAAAATACTGTACTGGTAAACACTATTCTACAATACCATAATACTTGATTTTTAATTCATCTTAGACTTGAAATATAAATAGATTACATAATGTCTTTTACTAAAGTTATATAAATTTGTTTTCAAGGGCAAATTACAGATTATTCCCATTGTTTCAAAAGGCCACTAACTTTTGAAAGCAAACAATGTACATAGGACTGTCTGGGCCTGTTAAGTGGCTTCCTCCAAGTACCATGAAAAGGTCAGTGTGGGAGAGGGTATTTGGGGAAGTGAAAGCTCATATCCAGGGAAAAAAATATCGGTCTACAGAGAGAGCTATTTATGATGATGTAGGCACAAGCAAAAGAAAGAAAAAGGCAGAATGAAAGAAATCACACAAAAATGAAACAAACAGAAAATTATGAATGGTAAAACTATGGAATCCTCAATACTAGCAACATAGTAAAAAATAAACCAAGGCCCTGGGTCCTACTAACTCTTCTAACAAGGGTGTTTTTGTGAGTATCTACAATGGAAGGGGAGCCCGGGTACTCGTGAAAACTAGTTAAAGACTGGGCATGGTGGCTCACGCCTGTAATCCTAGCATTTTGGGAGGCCAAGGTGGGTGGATAGCTCGAGCCCAGGAGTTTGAGACCAGCATGGGCAATGTGATAAAACTTCGTCTCTACCAAAAATACAAAAATAAGCCAGGCATGGTGGCGGGTGCCTATAGCCCAGGCACTCCGGAGGCTGAGTTAGGAGGACTGCCTGAGTTGGGAGGGAGAGGTTGCAGTGAGCCAAGTTTGTGCCACTGCACTCCAACCTGAGTAACACAGCTAGACCTTGTCTCAGAAAACAACAACAGCAGCAGCAACAACAAAACCCATCTAGTTAAAGTTCCCTGGACACTAAGACCACATATTGTGTGATTCCATTGATATGAAATATCAAAAATTGGTAAATCCATAGAGACAAAAGGCAAACTGGTGGTTCCTGGGGGTGGCGAGAAGGGAGAATGGGATGTGACTGCTTAGTGGGACCAGGTTTCCTTTCCAGGGGATGACAGTGTTTTGGAAGTAGGTGGGGTTTGGATGGTACATTGTACACTGTAAATGAACTACATACCACTGAATTGTACACTTTAAAGTGGTTAATTGTATGTTATGTGAATTTTACATCCATTTTATTTTTATTTTTAAAAATGTAAACAATTAAAATTTTAAATTTTTATTTATTTAATACTTCGGAGACAGCATCTCTCCTGCTGTGTTGCCTACGCTAAAGTGCAGTTGCATGACCATGGGCACTACCATCTTGAACTCCAGGGCTCAGGCCGTCTCCCAGTCTCCCGAATGCTGGGACTACAGGTGCACACCACTGTGTCTGGCTCATTGTTTTTGTTTTGTTTTGCTTTGAGATGGAGTTTTGCTCTTGTTGCCCAGGCTGGAGTGCAATGGCATGATCTCGGCTCACTGCAACCTCCGCCTCCTGGGTCCAAGCGATTCTCCTGCCTCAGCCTCCTGAGTAGCTGGGATTACAGGCATCTGCCACCATGCCTGGCTAATTTTGTATTTTTAGTAGAGACGGGGTTTCCCCATGTTGGTCAGGCTGGTCTCGAACTCCTGGCCTCAGGTGATCTGCCGCACCCGGCTTACCTGGCTAATTTTTATTTTTTTGGTAGAGATGGGGTCTCACTATGTTGCCTAGGCTGGTTTCAAGTGATCATCTGGCCTAGGGTTCCCAAAGTGCTGGGATTACAGGTGTGAGCCACTGCACTTGGACCCTGAAAACCTGCTATGCTGACACGTTACATAAAAATAAAGGCAAAGCCACTAAGAAATATTAGATAGACAGAAAGATAGACGGACAGACAGATAGTAGGGGAGAAAATTACTTACTGGCTTTCTGGTCTGCTTAGGGTAGAACTACTGTTCAGTTTTGTGTCTTTCTGTTTAGGCTAACTAGCAATATCTCTTGTAACATCTGATTAATTAGCATATTCATGAGTAGGGATCTATTCAGAGCCCCCCTTACCATCTGTTAAATGTAAATGGTAGGATACCACAATCCATGCATAAATGCTTACTAAATACCTCCCTGTGCTGGGTCTGGGCTACCAAGGCAATAGGGCACAGACTTTGTCTCTAGGAGTACTAGGGAGCACAGTGGGTTACTTCTCTACTGTAAGATGGGCTGGGAGTTTAAATGGCTTCCTTTCTACAGGGGGTGGTAAAGAAAACCTGCACTTCGTAGAGACAGGCCTGTAGTCAACTCCCAATTCCATCTCTTTTTTTTTTTTTAGATAGAGTCTCACTCTGTCACTCAGTCTGGAGTGCAGTGGCACCATCTCAGCTCCCGGAAACCTCTGCCTTCTGGGTTCAAGAGATTCTGGTGCCTTAGCCTCCCAAGTAGCTGGGATTACAGGCACATCACCATGCCCCGCTAATTTTTGTATTTTTAGTAGAGATTACTTCAACATGTTGGTCAGGCTGGTCTCAAACTCCTGGCCTCAAGTGATCCACCTACCTTGGCCTCCCAAAGTGCTGGGATTACAGGCATTGGCCACTATGCCCAGTCCCAATTCTACCTCTTTCTTAACTTGTGACTTAACCATTCTGGGTCTCTTTTTCCTAACCAGTAAAATGAGGACGACATCTGCTCAATGGGCTAAGTAAGACAGTAAGTGTAACGTCCCTAAGCAGGGTGTCCGCTGTAGTCAGTGTTCTGTAGAGACTAGCTGTTTTTAATTAAACATGAATGTGGGAGGTATGGGATATGGGGAGGGCATTCTGGACAGAGGGAGTGGCATGCAGACAGAAGCCAGAGAAAGCATAGCTCTGTGAAGGGAGGATCTAGAGGATGGGGCTGGGTGAACTGGAGGGTGAGTAATAGGAGGTGGCTGGAGAGAGGCTGAGAACCCTCTTGCAAGGGGAGAAACACTCCATTCCATGCCATGGAATTGGGTTTGACTCTGTAGGTAGGAGGGCAGCAAGTGGAATTGTCCACCGAGTCCTCTCTGTCATAGTGTCATAGTTACCACCAGTTATTCTTGAACACTTTAACCCTCTAAAGCCTTATAAAATTCATAAACACCACCTTTTATTCTTGGATGTTGCCCCCCCTCCCCCCTTTTGAGACAGAGTCTCACTCTGTTGCCCAGGCTGGACTGCAATGGCACAATCTTGGCTCACTGCAACCTCTGCCTCCTGGGTTCAAGCGATTCTCCTGCCTCAGCCTCCCGAGTAGCTAGGATTACAGGTGTGTGCCACCACGCTCGGCTAATTTTTTGTTGTTGTATTTTTAGTGGAGATGGGGTTTCACTGTATTAGCCAGGATAGTCTTTATCTCCTGACCTTGTGATCCGCCTGCCTCGGCCTCCCAAAGCGCTGGGATTAGAGGCGTGTGCCACTGCACCCAGCCAGGACATTGGCCCTTTTAATGATCATGTGTCCTCTCACTTAAATTGTCTGGACAAAGGAATGTAAACTGGTTCATAAATTGACAAATTTCTCAACAACTATCTGCTGAGTGAACATTTGTTTCAGTCACCATGGGGATAAATAAAACTTTATCATCTTAGCTGGGAAAATGAGACACACACACAAAGTGACAAGGCAGGAAATGCCAAAAAGAGTGGGAACAGAAAGTTGGAAAAGTGCTTTGGCAAAGCTCAGCTTGGTGGGCAGGGTTAGTCCTGGGAGGGCTTCACAGCCCCTCTTGGCACACAGAGCTGGAAATCCTGGGCAATAAACTATCACAGCAGTGGCTATCAAGGATGGAAGACACTCACAGTCCCAGCACCACTACTTTATGACAGACAATGTTCAGAACTGCCAGTGCATGGTGGTAATAAAAAGTAAACCTATCTCTGGTTGATTTTATTAGTCATTTTAAATTTTCTAAAGACAAAGCCCCAGGATGGGTGGACAGACCCCACCCCACGACCACTGTCTCTTGAGTGTTAGTTTCAGAATCAGCAAAAGGGGATTAATACCCACCTTAACAAGGTGTTTTGACAAGGTGAAATGAGACAATCTAAGTGAAAATTCCTTCTGGCCCAGGGAATATTGCACATAGCAAGTGCTCCTTTTCTGTCATACTCCTTTCTTCTTTCTCTCCCAAAGTGGTTCCAGAATTCAGTGCTGATAAACTAGCCAAGTTCGTCCACCTGCCTTTCTGTCTACACCAGCGCTGTCCATATTAACATGCACCACTCCTGCCATGAGGACGTAAGAAGCATGGTAGAAACCAGCACCCTTTAATTTCACTACCCAATGAGGCAACACACCTTGCTGGGAGGTGACTGTGGGAAACGGTGGCTACAATGGATGCAGCATTTCTATAAGCCCTGTTCTCCACTCCACTAACCAAATCTCAAACAAAACACTGTATTCTCAAGAGCTTGTCCCAAAACTAAATCGAGCAAATTACACAATGGAATGTGAAATCACGTAGCATCGCACACAATTTTTCAGGAGTTCTCAGTGTTCTTACAAACACACTCGGCAACAATGCTCACTAATTTACAGGCAGGCAGCCTAGTGACTGTTAAAACACTGGGCCCCTGTCTGGAGCTCTTAGTTTTCCCAAAAGCATCTCAAAACACTGTGAACAAAGACAGGAGAGAACATGCTATGTCTTTGTCACCTCTTAATCTTGATATTGTCTACACGTTTTGTGAGTGTGGGAGTAACAGAGTGCACATTCTTTCAGCGATAACAAGAAAACCCTCTACAACTTCTGCGTGGAAAAACAAATGGCTCAAAGCTTATAAAATACTACTGTTATTAGGAAATTCAAAATCACTTTTCTCACTTCCCAATTAGTCCTTTACAGGCTAAAAACAACTCATCTGCCCTGCTTTTGGAGACAGGGGTATAGAAAATATTTGACCAAATAAATTAATCAAATTTATTTATTTGGTCAAGTAACCAGATACTTAAAAATAGACTACTAGTGGGGAAAATATTCTACATGAGCAATCTTCTCCCTGCAGCGGATCAGAAATCGCATTAAGAAATACTGGGATCCCACAGTGTTCCAGGGAGCCCGGTCCTGGGGAGGGATCTCTTTCTGCAACTCACTTATAAGGAATGGGTTCTATTTAACAACGAAATCCTCCCCACTCCCGCCCCCTCCTCTACCACGCGGAGCGTCTGCTATTGTCACCATATATCTCGCACTGTGAGCAACTCCTGGACACAAGGCCGGGCCGGGGGCTGCCGGTACTGATTCTCTGCTAAACGTGCCATAAGACTGCCTGGGCTTTTCTCTTCATCACTTTTCTAGCCTGTAAAATGTGCAAGGAAAAAAAAATTCCAACAAAGCAAAACTTCAGCGGCAGCAGTTCTCCACTTTATATTGAAAAGATCGGAATGTTTATTGGTGGAGCAACGTGAGATCTTTTCTTTTAGGGGTGGTCCTGGGAGAAAGAGGCTACACAATGATAACAAGTGCAGCGCGGGACTGCAGGCTCCCCCAGGAGGCTTCCGCTCCATCCTCCTCGGTATCCAACACCCTGTGGCAGGCGAGCCGCATCCTCCAAGACCGAGTCCAATGGGGCCCCCGAAGGGGGTGGCACGCCCCACCTAAACGTAACTGGGGAAAACTCTAGATCTTAGCCCAAATGCCAGTTTGGCTTTCGGTGGAAACTGAGACGGGGTGAGAAGGCGCAACTGGGATCCCCGCTGTCTCCCCTCGGCGTCCCACCGCCCGCGCGCCCCATTTCCGTGCAGCACTCACCTGGCCTGCGGGCCCGGGTGCGGGCGGAGGACAGCGGGCCGCACAGACTGAGGCCGGCGGCCACCATCAGCAGCAGCCGCCGCGGCCCCATTGTCCCGCACTGGGCGCGGCCCTGCTCCAGGAGGCTACCCCGCCTCGGGCGGCTCGGCTCTACCCTTTCTCCTGACTTCTGCGAGTCAGGCAGCCGGTTGGCGCGGCGGGCAGAGCGCGGGCTGCCCGCGAGCAAGGTCAGGGTCCCAGCTCCCCTCCGCGAGCGCTGTGTCGGGGGCGGGACGCGGGGCGGGGCGGGACCGGTGCGCGCGGGCGCGCCGGGAAGAGCGGGGAACAGCGCCCCCCGGCGGGCAGTGCGAGTCTCGACGCGGCCGCCGCTCGCCGCCCCCTCCCCGCGGTCCCTCCGCCGTCGGCCGCCAGCCCCTCTAGCTCTGTGCGCGCCGCCCCGCCCGGGGGCCCTGGCCGCCGGCCACCGCCCGGCCGGGGAGTCCAAATGAGACGTTTTTTCCTCTGGGTGCCGTTGACCCGCGAAGCTGTCAGTGACTCAGACTGGCGGGGTCCTTGGAACGGGGCCGCGCGGCTCGCCGGCTGCTCCCTGCGGCCGTCTCGACCCTCCTGGGATGTGGAGACGTCGACAGTGGACGCCCCGGCCAGGATGCGTCCGCGCCGCGCAGCCCCCGCAGTCCCGAGTGGCCTCCCTTCCTCACTCCCTGCATGCGGGGCGCTGGCAAAGTTCGTTTTTCGCTGAAAGTCTGCAAGGGATTTCTGCTTTTGTGACGTGGGGATCGTGGATTTAAGTTTATGCGGTAGTGTTGCCCCTAAGTGAGAAAGGGCCCTTGGGTTTGGACAGAATTCTTGTTTTATGCGTCTCTCTTTATTTCGCGAAGTTGAGCGTTGCATACGCCGGGCACTCCTTTCCCCGACACGCAGACTGCGAGTGTAATAGGAAGAGCGGCTTCTCCCGCATCCTCGCCGTGTGGCCTTGCCGAGCTCTTCCCTCTCCCGCGCCGCCCGCCCGGGTCACCTGCGCAGCTGGGGCGGAGGGCGCGCGTCTGCAGGTGAGGCCAGCGTTCTCGGGCCGCGAGCGCCCAAGAGCGAAGTGGCCTGGTAACTTTGCAAGTGTCCTTCACAGGTTCTTGGACGGTATTAGTTTGTTTTTGAGGCAGGATCTTGCTCTGTCGCCCAGGCTGGAGTGCAGCGGCGCCAACACGGCTCACTGCGGCCTTGATCTCCCGGGCTCAGGGTACCCCTTCGCCCCAGCTTCCGGATTAGTTGGGACCACAGAAAGGCGCGCGCCTCTAAATCCGGCTAATTTCACGCCTGGCCTCAAGCTATCCTCCCGCGTCAGCCTCCGAAAGTGCTGGGGTTACAGGCGTGAGCCACCGCGCGGGGCCTGATATGACAGGAGTTTGGCTAAATTCAAGACACAGGGCGGGGACACTCGCCCGGTAGTCTGCTAAGTGGACGTTACGGCCGGGGTGGGCAGGAGGAGCCTGCAGCTTAATTTGCTTTGCCAGCGGCTCCAGTGGGCATGCCTTTCAGACGCCCGGAGGAAATGTGTCTTCCGATAGCTGTTTCTAGGAAAGCTCAGCCGCAGCCCCTTCTTTCCACCCAGAGCGCTGATGAGCGGGCGAATTTGGAGTTCTGTGGTTGATGAGCTGCAGCTGAAGTCAATGGTCAGGTTTTCAGTCCTTTTTAAAAAGTGAATTTTGCATGAAGAATAGTATCATTCCCCCACTAGAGCCCTGACACAGTCGTGGAGAAAGTACGATCAGAGATTTTGTTCTTCCCTATATTCTCCCATCATCCTTGCAGCACAGTAAGTACCTTGTTGTACACAGAAGTTGCTCACTAAATTACGGAAGTACCCAGTTAACACTATTTAAAATCTGTCCTAATTCTATTCTCCTCTGGAAGCATTCCCAAGAGTAAATGTGAACCGTTAAAATTACATAGCTTTTCATTCACTATTAAACTATTTTTCATTACTCCTAAGACGCCATTGATCTTACAATTCATCATTTTAACCCATGTACCACAAGCAAGAAAAAAATGTGACACACCAATGACTGTAAGAAGCACTCAATTTCAGGGTTGTTTATGAAAAAAAGGCATTTTAGAATCAATAAAACAGCGTAAAATATAAATACATGACAAAATTTCCGATAGTTGTAAGACATGAAAAGTAAATTACCTGCTGCCTTTTCTCTGTTGTTGACATCTGACCACTAAGTTTCTTTTATTTTCTCCCTCTCTCCCTCTCTCTCTCTCTCTTCTCTCTCTCTCCTTTCTTTCTTTTCTTTTCCTTTTCTTTCTTCTTTCTTTTCTTTTTTTTTTCTGAAGCGGAGTTAAACTCTTGGTGCCCAGGCTGGAGTACAATGGCGATATCTCGCGCAGTCTCAGCTCACTGCAAACTTCGACTCGAGTTCAAGCGATTCTTTTGCCTCAGCCTCCCCAGTAGCTGGGATTACAGGTGCCCACAACCAACCCCGGCTAAATTTTTGTGTTTTTAGTAGACAGGGTTTCACCGTATTGACCAGGCCGGTCTCAAACTCCTGACCTCAGGTGATCCACCCAACTCGGCCTCCCAAAATGCTGGGATTACAGGCGTGAGCCACCACGTCCTGCCACCTGACCACTAAGTTTCTGTCCACCATTGAAGAAATCATATCCACATAATATGTATATTCTTAAAATAATAATGAAATACTATGACCACACTTTAAAATTTTATCTGTGTTATTGGTGGAAAATGTTATTTTTAACCATTTTACAAAACTATAAAGTTTAAAAAGATGCTTTGGGGTGTAGTTATTAGAACAAAATGTACTTCTGGTGACAAAAAGAGGTACAATGAAGGCTGGGTGTGGTAGCTCATTCCTGTAATCCCAGCACTTTGGGAAACCCAGTGGGCGGATCACTTGAACTCAGGAGTTCGAGACCAGCATAGCCAACAAGATGAAAACCCATCTCTACTAAAAATACAAAAAGTAGCCGGGCGTGGTGGTGTGCACTTGTAATTCCAGCTACTCGGGAGGCTGAAGCAGAATTACTTGAACTGGGGAGGCAGAGGTTGCAGTGAGCTGAGTTTCTGCCGCTGTACTCCAGTCAGAGCAACAGAGCAAGACTCTTTCTCAAAAAGCAAAAACAAAAGAGGTACAATGAAATGAAACAATGAAATGCTTAAATTCTTTGTGCATATTGACTAAAGGATTCCTTCTAGGAATATTTATACCAGTTGTATTTTTTGAAGCTTGTTTAGTACCTGTTTATGTAATTCTTTTAAACATACTATTTCCTTGTATACATATAGTACATTTTAGTCTTCTAAAACTATTTTATCTGTAGTATTGTCCCCATTTATATTCCTAACATCGCTAATTTTTTGGGTTTATTTTCCCCCTTTATCTGACCAGAGGTCAGAAGTGACTATTTTTCAATGCCCAATTTTTTGTTCTGGTACTTTTATTGTTTATTTGTAAACACAGATCTTTCATTCATTCTTTTCTTCTACCTTCTTTGAGTTTACTCTTTAGTATAATTTATTTAACTGATTATTTTTCACCTCTTCTCCTTCAAAAGACCACTCAGTTATATTTGCAAGTTTTGATATGTGCGTATATGAAATTCAGGTCTAAATATTTTGTCAATTTCATTCAATCTTCAACCATAAATTCTTGGATATTTTGACTAGCTTTTTGTGACTGATTTCTAATTTTATGGTCTGTTAGTGATGTTGTTTTCTGTTTTATCCTCAGACTTTACATAGTTCCTATGTTTATGTGCTCTTAAGAGCTTTTTGAAGAAGATAATCCACTACTTCATTTGTTCCACGCCACTCATGCCAAAACCCCTTTGTCAGTTTTAGAGCAAATATGTGTCAGTTCCCCAGACTACCTAACTGGAGATGATAAACATGTTCAAAATCTGCCTATCAAGAGTTGCTAAAAATATTTCTCAGAAATGAAATCTCAGCTTTGCAGCTTCATTCATATTGGAACCACTTGATGTTAATTTCCAATTTTCATTTTCTCTGTTTTAACTTTCCTGGTACCAAATAGTGTGAGTCATTAGCCATCCTGCCATAATGTTTATGGTATTTAGTAGCGTTTTCAAACAAATGTGGCATCAACATGGTAAACATTTTAGCAATTAGATGATAAGAAAGCAGTTTCATGTAAGCTGTTAGATGATCTGCCTCCTTCAGGTATTCTGGTTACCACTCTTCTATTTGAAGTGCTCCAAAGACAATAGTATATTCTAAGAATTTGCACAGTAATTTCCTTTTGGAAGCTAATGGTGGGGATACCAGAGCTCATATGAAACTATTCAAAGTAGGTTGAAGCACTACAAGATTCTGTGTATATATTGCCATATTTGTTTTTTTTAAGCAAAGAGAAGGTTTGTAATCAGGTTACAAACTAACCAACACAAGAACTGTTTCTGTCTTTCATTGTTACAAACCTGTATTGTCAGTTTCAATTTAGAAGTTAATATCTCATAATGGATCAACAACTATATTTCCATCATAGATAGAATGGTAGGCTATCCCTATGGTTTAGGATGCTAAGCAAAGGTCAAATTCAGTATTTATTAAAAGACAACAAAAACCAAAAGCTTTTATTCCAGTTAAGGTGAACACATTATCTCCTAGTTCTCCCTCATCACTGATTTCCTTTTCAACGTTATTTTAGCTAAAAGATTTTATACTCTAAGAAAGACAGTGAGGCAACCTAGTAAATCTGAACAGGATACTTTATTTGGAGATTGAATTGAGAGGATACTCACTTTTAGACTGAGATAATCAGTAAAAGCCCTATTCATATGAGCACCAACCTAAAGTAATAGTGAACTCTTGAGGGGCAGTGAGGTGATCGGGTCTGTCTGCTTTTCAGTCCATTGCTAGAACCCATGTCTGCACCTGTCATTTATTTACAAATCATTGCCAGCCTCCGGATTTAGAGTCACTGAAACACAGCTTCTGTCCTCTGAAGCTTAGGGGGCCTCTATGGTAACCCGTTACCAGGTTTGGTTTTAGTAACATTGGCAATAGATTTTTCAAAAAGCTAGCCAGCAGTAAGAACATCTAGGGCTCACTATAATTTTTCAAAATAAAGACAGCTTCCACCATTCAGTTCTGTGGTTTGCCTCTTGGAATGTTTGAGGAATACTACAAATCCCTACTTAATGACAAAGTCATAAAAATCACATGATGAATAGTATCTCTAATTTGTGCCCAACCACACACAAACACCAACATATAATTATAGTTTGGATCATTCATATCAGACAACTGTCACATCAAGCTGGTCTTTCTTCAACACTAACTTCCAGATTAAAGCATAGACATGTTTTCCCCGTCTTGAAGATCACTAGACCACATCCTTTGAGAGCACCTAAAGTGTTGCATAGGTACTTTTTGCTTTTAAGATCAAAACAATCAAAATACAGGAGTCAGTTTTGCAAAAATAAGTTATAGTTCCAACTGCTCAGTGTTTAAAAGCAAAATCAAACAAAAAATCAAAACAACAAAAAAATCTTTTCCATTGAGTAAGAAAATCTGTGGGCTCTGGGAGGAAGTTGGAGTCCTTAGTGGCTCAGGGTTATCAGGAATTCTCCTCTGGCTTGAGGGATAGGTTAGTCCTCTTGAGTGACAGAGGCCTTCCTTGGCTCCAGCAAATCTCTCTAAACTGAAGTCTGCTACACCCATGCCCCCATGGCCTCTTGTTTTTGCTCCTTCATCGCGAGCCTCCTTCTTGGGGTCACCCACTCATTCAAACCGCTTAAAGATCTCACACAAATAGCAACTGGTGATATCTTCAACAATAACCCCATTTTGTTGAACAGAGGAAACATTTACAGCGGTCCTTGAAGGTACTGACATGATGCAAGTATCTTTATGCATATGAATAACATTCAAGTGTATCATTCAGTGTTGGAGTAAGTTAACAAGCTCCTTTCTGAGATGCTGGGAAAGGCTGGCTTTTGCCTGCAAACATTGCTTCCTAATTTTGGCTCCTTCTATACATTTTCACTAAAATACTTACCTGGAGCAAGAAGGAAGCCTACCCGGCCCCCACCCCACATTGCCCCTGGCTCCTGTTCCCCACTATCCAATGCTAGCAGTAGGACAAGAGGGAGGTTTCTTTTCTTTTCTTTTCATTTAAAAAAAATACAGTCTCTCTCTCTCACCCAGGCTGGAGTGCAATGGCGTCATCTCAACTCACTGCGACCTCTATCTCCCGGGTTCAAGCGATTCTCCTGTCTCAGCCTCCTGAGTAGCTGGGATTACAGGCGTGTGCCACCACGCCCAGCTAATTTTTGTATTTTTAGTAGAGACGGGGTTTCACCATGTTGGTCAGGTTGGTCTTGAACTCCTGACCTAGTGATCCACCTGCCTTGGCCTCCCAAAGTACAGGTGGGAGCCACCACACCCCGCCGGGAGGTTTATTTTCAAAGTGAAACTTAACCATATATTTGATCCCTTTTACCAGAGCCTGTATTAAGGCCAATGCATTAAAATACATACCCACAAACTGTTAAGATAGCATTGTTTTACACCATTCATCTCTTTGTCAAAAATACATATATAGCCTGAAACCATCACTAAAGTAGCAGATTCCACTTGTTTAAAATTTGAATTTTCCAAATTCTGTTGGTCTTAAAGTTCATTTGTGCCACATGAGCATAAACTAACTTTTTTTCTCAATATTTTGCAATTTGTGAAAAAATAAATCCTGTTGAAGGCATGAGCAAAGTGGCAGGGAGGTTCTGGCCTGAGAGTCTGGATTCCTATTGTGGAGACTGCTAAACTGTCAGCAGGAATCATACTCCTTTTCTTCCTTTTAGTAACGTACCCAATTCCCTCTCCGCCTCTCTGTATTCAGGGGCTACATGGCTGCCTAGTTAGGGACTATCTTTAGCCAGCTGTGTCCATGTGACTCAGTTTTGGCCAATATGATGTAAGTGGAAGTGAAAGTGATATATATAACTGAAAAGGCTTGCCCTGAACTTCTTTCCCATCCTCATCTGTCTGTCTTGGGGAATTGGTGCAAGGACAGAGTCAACTGACCCACCTATAAGTCTTTACCTTGTGGATCTGCTCACCTTTGAGCTGAATTTGAGAAAAACAAACTTGTGCCCCTTGTTTTAGCCACCAGGGATTTGTATCTTTTCTTTACAGCAGCTTGCTCTATACCCTAACCAGTACAGCAAGAGGTGTATTATTTCCTGAGAACTCCCACCAAGAATCTTCCCCTACCCAAAAAATGACTTTGATTTATTAAGACAACTTAAAAGCCAAATTAATGTAATTAAGTAACATTTATTTTACATAAAACAATTTCAAGAGAATACATTTAAAAACCATCTAGATACTGATTTTTTAGCATTACAAAAAATTGAGAGGCACAATTGAAGTATTCAAATAAATTGTGAGGGGTGGAGGCGGGGACTATGCTCACTATCCATGTTGTTCCTTAGTCACTTAAAGGCTCCGCGTGCAAGAGTCTTTACATGAGGCAGTAGTGCACTTTTATTTAGTAGGAATAAATCACATAAAATATATACTTTTATACAGAAAGTGTTATTGTGTTGTCATTTTCAATTACTTATAAAAACTTCATTTTGAATTGCACAAAAGTTCTCCTTAAAATTGATAACTCCCAGAAGACAGGGCTTAGAACTATCTGTCTAAATAATTCATTACAAATAATTAAGTTTCCATTTATCCACAGATTAAAAAAAAATCTATGAAGAGTTACATTACTCAAGTGGGACATTTAAAATTGTTTTATAGGAAAATAGGTTTACATGTTTGTCCCTAGTCAGCTAAATCCCCACCACCACCCAGCCAACTTTAAAACAGATCACAGGATGTCCAAAGTTTTAAATCAGAGTACCTATACCACAGTACAGTGTGGATGTGTTTACATTAATTCATTTTACGTATGAATCTATTATAGTATCAAATTATCAAAAAGGCACATGGGTACATTCTTCAGAACAGTTTTGACCATTTTAAAAAATCACACATTTATAAGTAGTGATTTCAATCATGTTTAAAAACAAAAATATTAAACAAATTCATTTCCTAATCCAGATGATATAGAATCCATGACATTTCTGCAGGCACTTCACTTTCCGTAGAATTTCTTGTTCAGCAGGTATATGAGAAGGTTTACATTCACTTTAACCTTATCAAACATTTTCATTACAGCTACTCCTTCATACTGCATCTGAAGTAAATCCTGAAATTGTAAAAACCATCATTAAATCTTAGCTTTGGCATTTTGTGCATTTAAAAAATATATTAGAAGAATTTGTTGACAAAAGGCAGATTCAATTGACCTGATCACCTAGATGGGGTCTAACTATGTTGCCCAGGTTGGCCTCAAACTCCTGGCTTAATCGATCTTTCCACCTCAGCATCCTGAGTAGCCAGGACTATAGGAGCATGCCATGGCACCATGCCATACATGGGGGTTCTAAAACGTTAGTGTACATCAGAATCATCTGGTTTAAAACACAGGCTAGTTAAAATAAAGGTTGCTTGGGCTCCTTCCCCAGGAATTTCTGATTTTGTAGCTCTCTGGTGGGACCCATTAGTTTGCATTTTAATA
This sequence comes from Cebus imitator, assembly GCF_001604975.1. Lineage (NCBI taxonomy): Eukaryota > Metazoa > Chordata > Mammalia > Primates > Cebidae > Cebus > Cebus imitator. The sequence continues at coordinate 6,296,512 of NW_016107365.1, read as the reverse complement.
AATTCCCAAGTGATTATGACTTTGATGAAAGAAAATAGTTTTTTTTTAGAATTGATGAGGGCCGTATGAAAGAAAATGATGATCATTAAGTTAATGTCAGATATATAATTATAACTTCAATTTTTAATTGAAAATTTCAAAACACAAAGTTCTGGCCAGATGCATATTCTTTTTTTTTTTTTTTTTTTTTTTTTTATTGTTTTTTTTTTTTTTTTTTTTTTTGAGACTGAGTCTTGCTCTGTTACCCAGGATAGAATGCAGTGGCCCAATCTTGGCTCACTGCAACCTCTGCCTCCCGGATTCAAGTGATGCTCCTGCCTCAGCCTCCTAGGTAGCTGGGATTACAGGTGCCCACCACCGAGCCCAGCTAATCTTTGTATTTTTAGTAGAGACAGAGTTTCACAATTTTGGCTAGGCTGGTCTCAAACTCCTGACCTTGTGATCCACCTGCCTCGGCCTCCCAAAGTGCTGGGATTACAGCGTGAGCCCCTGCACCCGGCCTAGATGCATATTCTTTAGAAAGCAGTGTTTTCTGGCTGCATGTGGTGGCTCATTCCTGTAATCCCAGGAGTTTGAGAGGCTGAGGTGGGCAGATCACTTTGAGGTCAGGAGAGTGAGACCAGCCTGGCCAACATGGCGAAACCCTATCTCTACTAAAAACACAAAAATTAGCTGGGTGTGGTGGTACACACTATAATCCTTGCTGCTCAGGAGGCTTGCTGGAACCTGGGAGGTGGAGTCTGCAGTGAGCCGAGATTGCGTCACTGCACTCTAGCCTCAGCAATTGAGAAAGACTCTGTCTGAANAAAAAAAAAAAAAAAAAAAAAAAAAAAAAAAAAAAAAAAAAAAAAAAAAAAAAAAAAAAAAAATCCAAAAAAATAAGCATAAAAAGCAGTGTTTTCTAAAGTGAAGTGAGCAAGAAAATTCCCTGGAGAGACAAAAAGAATATTAGAACTCCTATTTCTATTTATTTTTTTCTCATTTTTTGGACATTTAATTTTTGTATATATTTTATAAAGCACATTTTAGAGTACAACAGCAGAAGCATGTATACTTTACAAATAAGTATGTATATAGGGAGAAAAGTGCTCATACTATTTCCTGATGACGTTGTGTGACCAAAGTTTGGGGACCATTGTACTAAGCAGTGGTCTGTACTTCTTGATCTAGACTACTTCTGTTTCTGTACCAAGAACACGCCCTCATTCTTAACCTGGACTATCATTCTGTTTTTCACTGCCAGCTTATAAACAGAGGAAATCAACTCTCTTTTAGAAATAAGTAACTGGGTCACACTGCCATATACACGAAACTAGGCTGTAACATTTCATAGTAATACAAGCATAGGAAGCCTTTCCTAATGGAAGATATCATTCTTGAACTGTCCTGGCACAATATCTAGGTCTCATTTTTTTGTTTCTCGCAAGTTAACTATAGAAGTTGGAGTCGCCTTTGAGAGAACTTTGACTCTTGACAGCTTCCTCCTCCACTTCCTCAATTACCTCTAACTCCACTCAAGTAAATCCCTACATTATTCAGATATGCCTCTAGAACTAAAATTCTATAGGGAATTGAAGTCCTTTCATCAATAATGCTTTTAGCTATTTAGAGTGTAGAGGAGATTCACTTTCCTCTGGGAAATGCAACATCTGTTAAAGAAAGTCTCTTGGAAAAGAATTAAACCAATAAAGTTAGACTGAAAAGGAATGGCCTATGTAGGGGAAGTAGCTGGATCCCCAAAGGAGGAAGCAGAGAAAACATGGCTGCACTCATAATTTGAAAAGCAGACCTTAGTTTCAGCTCTGCCATTTGCTATCTTAAGACCTTGCAACATGACATAACTTCTCTGAAGTTCTGTTTCCTTGTGTGTAAATTGGGGATAATACTGCCAATTTCACAGGGGTGCTACTGGGAATGAGACGTGAGATTAAGGAATATGCAAACCCTTTGTAAGCTACTCTTGTCTTGCAGGATCTACTGGAATCCTTTGAGACAGGCAGTGACTAGAGTGATGAAGAACTTGGATCCCAGCTGCCTCTTCCATAATCAGCTCTCTTGAACCTCAGTTCTTCTTCTAGGAGAGGAAGAAGGCCCACCCTGCAGCACCTGATAAATACCTAACATTATTTTTATAAGCAGAACATGTATCACATAAGTCATACCTTCCTGTTACATATAAGACCTATAGTTACAGGATGTAATTCTATCCTACAGTTTTGTTTAGGAACTGAAGGGAGAATGGGCGGAAGACAACCAAGAGACATAGAGCTGTAATGTTAGAAGGGACTTTCCTTAGTCCTTTCAAACTTTAGTCCTGTTCCCGGTCCTTTACTCACAGTAAAGACTTGGCTGTCACATTTCTCCTTGGCAATTTACACATTCATGCAGTTGACTGAAAGCTGCCTATCTAAATAGAAGTCTGCCTTTACATCTGACAGCTATCAAATGCAGGGCTGGCTCCGTGGGTGTGCAATCTGTGCAGCTGTACAGGGTCCCACTCCTCCTGTGGTTTTATTCTCTTCTGTCATCATCCTAAAATCCCTAATAATTTTAAAAACAGGGTGCTACATTTTTATTTTGCTCTGAGCCCTGCTAATGATGTAGCCAGTTCCGATTATGTACTGCTGACTTGAACAATCCAAGACATATTAGTCACCTGCATACAGCTAAGGATTAACATTTCACAATCCATTATGTGTATAAATGAATGGTGTGAACAGCTAATCTTACTGTATATAAAATCCTTAGCAGAGGAACAAGTGAAGCTTGGTTTTTGTCCCAGTATGAAGTCTTATGGAATTCCTGCTTTCTCTCTAAACACAATATAGGGTGTCTCCTGGTCATCTGTGACTCATCGGTCCAGTTGATATTCACTGGCCCTGTATCATTTCCTTCTTGGCAATACATAATATGTCTTTTACTATTTCTACAGAGGAATCACTAACTAGAGGGTATCACCACAAGCACTTTCTTTTCTCTTCCTGTATTTATCTGTTACACAAGGTAACTGAAGACCCTAATTAGCTAAATTGTTAAATGGATACATTTAGTGACATTTAAAGTAAGTTAGAAAACAATACTGTTTACTTAATTATGCTTTCCATAATTACATAACAGCTTTCATCTTATCTTGAAATTCTAATTTACTCCATTCTCAATGTTCTTATCAAATCCATTCAGCTCCATTTTTCTTTTTAAAATTACAAGGGCTGCCAGAAGAGAAGGGCTCTGGCATATGCTCCCATGATGGGGAGGTAATTCCAGTACATGGAGCCACGGGCTGAGCAGACAGTGAGGCCAGAATTCACATCACTTTCAGGATCTTAGTGAGATGATTTATGTAAACATAGGCAAAATACCTGGAAACCATTTTATAAGTAGGTCGAGGCCCAGGTAAATAGATGTTATTTCCATTTAAAAAGTGTTACATCAAGAAAGAAAAATTCAATTACTTCTTTAAATTGATTTTGTGCTAAAGATTAAGAAGTTAGGGGTAGATGAACATTTGTTTGCACTGCCCTCCTTTTTTTTCTTTTTTCACAGAAACTGGATTTCTCAGTGTTCATTTATGTGTACTTGGCTTAAATGTGGCTCTTATGAGAAAATAATGATAATTCATATTGCAAACATAATTTTTCTATTATTTATAGATACCTGTTTTGCATAATGCCTTTCATTCCTGTGATCCCAAACATTTAACAAATAGATTTAATAAACTGATATAAAACTATTCTAGGGGCCAGGTGTGGTGGCTAATACCTGTAATCCCAGCACTTTTGGAGCCTGAGGAAGGCAGATCACTTGAGCCCAGGAATCTAAGACCATCCTGGGCAACACGGTAAAACCGTGTCTCTACAAAAAATACAAAAATTAGCCAGATGTGGTGGTGCATGCCTGTAGTCCCAGCTACTTGAGAGACTGAGGCACAAGGATTGCTTGAGCCCAGGAGGTTGAGGCTGCTGCAGTGAACCATGACTGTGCCACCGCATTCCAGCCTGGGCGGCAGAGTTGTCTCAATGCCCCACCCCCACACCCTTCCCCCACAAAAAAAGAAAACCCATTCTAGGAAAGAGGGAGAAATGAGATCATGAAAGCTGCAGTCTTCAGCATACATAGTCTTAGAAAGAAACACAAGTTTCCAATAAAAGGAAAATTTATAGCATGTATTGAATAGCTCTGAATACTTACACTCTTTTGTCTAAGCCTTAAACAGGAAACATGGCTTAGAGAAACTGACTACTATGGTTTGCCAGCTAGAAGCATGTTAATTTGCAATCATTTGAAAAGTCACAGCTTTTAAACATCATCAACACTTAACAAATATTGGCAAATAAGGCTGGCACTAGTCTTCTGTTAAACTTTATTGTTGTTATGAAGAGGGTGAGCCAGGATAGCAATGTATGATCCACATATAAAATTTAGCATCACTGTGGATAAAGAAATCCCAGCAGCTTACCTGAATATTGAGTTGCACCTTTTCCATCTCAACACCAAGGAATTTTGATCTTACATCAAAAATGCCTACATCTTCAGTAGCGATAATATCAAATGTAACATTCTTAAACCTGTGAAGAAAGGAACATTCATATATGTGAAATTACAAACACAGATGTGCTTAACGCTGCAACAAAGTAATGGAATCCCAAATAATCATTTTTAGTGAATGGCTTGTTAAGAAAATCCTAAGGAAGGATTGTTTAAATCCTTGTTTAAAATCCTAAGGAAGTCACCAAAAACCTCATGTCATCTTTCCGCCAATTCTGCTCTCCAAGCACTAGGTTTGATGGCTGTTGTTGAGATCTGTAGCTCACAAAGTACTGACATAGGTGCTTTATGACAAAAGAAATAGAAGATATGGTCCTTCTCTTAAGGAGCATAAGATAGTTGAAAATATGTGAGTCACAGAACATGAATGTTATTGATCTATAGCCAAATGAGTATTTCAAATGGTAACTTTTATAGAAACTTCAGGCTGGGCATGGTGGCTCATGCCTATAATCCCAGCACTTTGGGAGGCTGAGGCAGGTGGATCACTTGAGGTCAGGAGTTCGAGACCAGCTTGGCCACATGGTGAAACCCCGATTCTACTAAAAATACAAAAATCAGCCAGGCATGGTGGCAGGTGCCATGTAATCCCAGCTACTCGGGAGGCTGAGGCAGGAGGTTGCTTGAACCCGGGAGGCAAAGGTTACAGTGAGCTGAGGTCATACCAACTGCACTCCAGCCTAGGCGACAGAGCGAGACTCCACCTCAAATTAAAAAAAAAAGGAACTTCAAAAGAGGAAGAAGCACTTTCTTCTGAATTGGTGTTGTCAAGAGGTTTCATGGGATAAACAGAAGCCAGGCTTCAAAGGAAGGCAAGAGTTAAAGAAGAGGCAAATGCCAGTGAGTCTGGCTTCCCTTGAGATTTCAGGACAAAGGAGTGAGGGAGCACTGGGCTTATGATCCCTTTAAAATGAGGCAGCACAAGGTGCCTGATGTGGGGCCGTGAAGGTGGTTTGTTTTCTCCACCACATTGAATATGCACACTCACAGCATGCTTTGGAAATGGCTCTGACCCAGGGGTTGGCACAGTCTATTTTAAATTGGAGAGGTGCTGTTTTGTGATGGTAGATAATTCATCCATCAAGACCAAAGGACAGCCTTTTATTCTCATTGCTATGACTCAGTTCTGGAGGTTCACAAATCCAAACACACTGGACAAGCCACGGGAAAGACAACCACTGATCAAGACTACATATGATTGACAGCACCAGATGCTGAGGCCAAGGGAAGAGGAGCCATGAGAATTTGTGTATTCTTCCCTTGTCACCCATCAGTAATCAGGGTTAAGCCTTGCTCGACCAAATGGAACTCTCTCCAAGGGCACAAGAAATCAATTGGGCGCATGTGTTCTGTGCAGATTCCAGGTCACACTTACTGGTTTGTTTGAAGATCATCTATCCCTAGCAGGACACCCTTCTCATGCAGTTTTGCTGCAGTGTACTTCACTGGCTTTGCTCTCTTCGCCCCTTTGGGTTCTCCTTTTCCATCTAGTTTAATTGATCTCCGAGCATTTCTGACAAAATAAGAAAAGACCAGTTGTTAGGATGGCAAATGCAGATGCCTCTGGAAGTGCAATTGCTATACCCAGAGTGACACTGCTGTTCATACCTGGGCCTCAGAGCACTGACTGTACACCTTTTTATTTTGTGATATTAGGTAATTTTGTCCATAGAGTAAAACTTCACTACTAAACCGTTTGAGGGGAAAGGGATTTCCCAAGTGACTGAAGTTTGCATTACAGACTAACATTTTTAATAAAACTTGCACTCTATTTTCTCAGGCATATTGAACTAAGTGGCTATCTTTAGTCATCTCAGAAGTAGCTTTAGTGCAATAACATGAACTGTGTATTCCTACATAAAGATATTACTAGGACTGTTTTAATCTATTTAACAAACACTATGTGGCCAGCATTGTTCTAAGTGCCTTATAAATATTACCTCACATTTCCATAGTGCTTTGAAATTAATGAATGCTTTAACTATATACTAGATCATGTAGCTCTCATAATCATACTTGTGAGTCTGGTACTGTTTGTTTTTCAGGGGGGGAGAGATTTTTTTCGAAACGGAGTCTTGCTCTGTTGCCCAGTCTCGAGTGCAGTGGCGTGATCCTGGCTGCAACCTCTGCCTCCCGGATTCAAGTGATTCTCCTGCCTCAACCTCTAGCTGGGATTACAGGCACATACCACCACACCTGGCTAATTTTTGTATTTTTAGTAGAGAAGGAGTTTCATCATGTCAGCCAGTCTTGCAAGGCTGGTACTCTTAATTCCACCTTAAAGATGAGAAAACTGAGGCTCAAAGTTCACTGAACTGGGCTGAAGCTTACACAATATAAGAGAGAATGAGAGCCCAAATCCAAATCATCCGACTGTGGATCTTGTGTGCAATGCCTTAAAGTAAATCCTAACAACCTCATTTCTACTGAAGATAAGCTTGACCAACTTCTTCCTTGCAGAAGGAAGAATATATACCCCATATAAATATATAAATTATATACAAATATATATTTAATTAAATTAATATATAAATTATGTAAAAAATATAAATTATATATAAATAAATTTACATAAAATATATACACTATATAAATATATAGTGTATATATTTTTCATTCCTTCCTATTTATATGTATTTAGTGTATAGTATATGTACACTATATACTATATAATATATATATTTAGCATATTGTATAATTGTAAATGTATGTGCACATTTTATAGTGTGTGTATATATACTTAGTCTACTCTGTGTGTGTGTGTGTGTGTGTATATATATATATATACATATATATATGTATATATGTGTGTGTGTGTATGTGTGTGTGTATATATAGAGAGAGAGGGGCCCGAAACAAATTAAATGTGGTTACATCACTTTATCAAATCTTCTGTGATTTCAGCAATCCAACTGAGTGTTTAGTCCAAGATGTGAAACCAGTTTGTCAAAGAGATGTCTGCACTCCAATGTTCGCTGCAGCACTACTCACACAATAGCGAAGTTATGAAGTTAACCCAAGAATCTACTAACAGATGAATGGGTAAAGGAAATCTCATACACACACACACACACACACACACACACACACACACACACACACTATTCAGCCTTACAAGAAAGAAATTCTGTCATTTGGGGCAATGTGGATAGAATTGGAGGACATTATACTAAGTGAAATAGGCCAGGCACAGAAAGGCAAATACCACGTGTTCTCACTTATTTGTGGAATCTAAAAAAGTTGAACTTATAGAAGCAGAATAGAATGGTGGTTACAGAGGCTGGAGGGTGGGGGAAATCGGGCGAGGATGGTCAAAGGACACGAAATCTTAGGAGGAATCCTTTTTTTTTTTTTTTTTTGAATCTATTGCACAGTGTGGTGAATATAGCTAATAATAGTGTATTGTACATTTGAAAACTCCTAGGAGTAAATTTCAGGTGTTCTCATCACAAAAACTAAGTAGTTGAGGTGATAAATATGTTAATTAATTATTCCACATTGTAATAATAAATGATAACATCACCTTGTACTTCATGAATATATAAATTTATAGTCAATTTGCAATACAATTTAAAAGATCTATGATTAATGCAACAGATTTTTCCATACAGCACCATTTCCTCCTGCCAATTTGATAAGGATTATATAAAAATATTGTTGCATATTTAAATAAGTAATCAAAATTTATTCTAGTAGTAAGAATAATTACTAAGCAAAGGATATTCATTAAAAATGTTTATACTGCATATAAAAATCTATAATACTTATGCTAATGGATAATATCTGCCAAATTTTGACAGTTGTGTCAATAATAATTTTTTTAAACCATTAAACAATTTAAAATCATTCAGCTGCTTTGTGCAATTAGTAAATATCTGGCATTATCAATTATATAAAATACATTCCAAAAAAAAGAGATTTTAAAAATAATACCATTTTAAAAAATCTTTGACTAAAAAAGACAAAAGAAATAATGAAAAGTGCTTCCCCAACTACTAATACTATTTGCTTAATATACAACAGGTAAGCCACTTTAATTCTAGTGCTGGTGGGGAACTGAAAAGTTTCCGTTTACTCCCGACTTCTTAGTTCGAAATGACAAATAATAAAAGTGAGACTAGTTTTTGGTTATAAGACAGCAAAAAATTTTCTTCCAAACCCAACCCAATAGACTAGAAATGTAGAATTGACATCTCATATAAATTATGACATTACAAAGGAACATGACATGATTTTAACTTACTTCCTCTTTAAGTTGTCTAAACAAGTCTTTATGTAGGTGTCATAATAATTGATTTGCTCTTCATAAAATGCTGCCTTCTTGTTCAGTGCATTCAGGGTCTGCTGAAGTTTTGCCAATTCAGCTTTTCGAAGCTTACGATAGATTCTTTGATTTCGAATATCCTAAAACAACAAGTAAGGGCTATCATATTTAAGCAGAAGTTTGCTTTATGATTTTGCCAGTTTGGGACAAAAAGAATATCAAGTAATAGTAAGTTGCTATTTGTAACTTGACTGGTAGCTTATCTCAGGTACCTTATTTTACTCTCAACACCACAGGGTTCCCATCTTTTTTTTACTTCAGAACTGAAAAGTGTATATATTTCACATTAAGAGACTTGTTAATGTTAATTTTTCTCTTGGTGGAAAAGCAAAAAAGTTATTTTAAAATAATCACACATTTAGTTTAAGGAAAAATTGTGTGTGTGTGTGTGTTTTTTTTTTTTTTTTTTGAGACAGAGTTTTGCTCTTGTTGCCCTGGCTGGAGTGCAATGGCATGATCTCAGCTCACCACAACATCCACCTCCCGGGTTCAAGCGATTCTCCTGCCTCAGCCCTCCCAAGTAATTGGGATTACAGGCATGTGCCACCACACCCAGCTAATTTTTGTATTTTCAGTAGAAACGGGGTTTCTCCATGTTGGTCAGGCTGGTCTCGAACTCCCGACCTCAGGTGATCTGCCCGCCTTGGCCTCCCAAAGTGCTAGGATTACAGGTGTGAGCCACTGTGCCCGGTAAAAAATTGTGTTTTAAAAGGGGCACAAAGCAGCAGAAATGCAATTTCTTCAGACTGTTTGTTTTTGAGATGGAGTTTCATTCTGTCACCCAGGCTGGAGTACAGTGGCCTGATCTCTTGGCCTGCTTCCAGGCTTAAGTGATTCTCCTGCTTCAGCCTCCTGAGTAGCTGGGGCTGCAGGCCTGTGCCACCATGCCTGGCTAATTTTTGTATTTTTAGTCGAGATGGGGCCTCACCATATTGGCCAGTCTGGTCTTGAACTCCTGACCTTAAGTGATCCCCCTGCCTTGGCCTCCCAAAGTGCTGGGATTACAGGGATGAGCCATTGTGCCCAGCCTCTTCAGACTATTTTGAATATTCCTCTTTGAATGGTACTTTAAACTAAAAATGTTTACATTTAATTGTTGAATTCATTTTTGAAATGAGAAATGAACAAACTTTTTCATCTGACAAATATTTCTCAAGGTTTGAAAAAAACAACACTGGGCTGTCAAGATGGAGTGAAAAGATTCAACATCGATAACTATTACTTGGATTTAAATAGAATTCCTAGAACATTAAGTTGCATAAGCTGCTTATAGCTTACAAGAACTATGCTAAATTTAAACTTGCAGATAAGTTTTTTTTGATAATTCTAATTGGTAAGTTATTAAAATGTTTGACTTAAGAAAATGGTGCCTGTTTAATATTATTTTGCTTTTGTAGACAAATTAAAAATCATTCCCCTAGGAATTCAAAGAAATACCCACATACACATACACTCCCCCCATAACTTTCCCATGCCTTTAAGTAAAAATTCTTCATTAAATAGAATATTTAGAATAGAATATTCTTTGTTAAATAGAATTCTTCATTAAATATAAATTCTCATATAATCTTCATTAAATAGAATATCATGCCTTCATGATAGCCTTTTTCTTTTTTAAAGCAAAAGCACATATTTCTCTACCCCATATTCCCAAAGAGAAATATTTCTACCCCAAACCTAAAGAAAGACATGCTATTTCCCTTGAGTCACTTGGGCTAGAAGGAATAAGCCTACTGCTAGAATTGAACATAACTTTCTACAGAGTAACAAAGCTGAGTGCATTTCCCTCCCAGAAGGTGAGAAAATTTATTTTTTTTCTGGTCATTTAACTGCCTTTAACCTCTAGATCTGTATTAATTTGCATGTTTGAATAAAAAGAATGAAATAGCCTTCTAACCCAAATATATACTTCCTTATCCTTCACAAACAGATCTCAGCCACTTCCTCTGATGTTTCATTGCCCTAAGTTGAGATCCTTTGCTCAGGAAGTTTCTCAAGTGTAAAAATATGGGATAAGAAAACAGAACTTTTAACAGAGAATCGCTTGAATGGCATTTAGGCTAAACTGCTTAAACCTCAGGGACACAGAATTCCATCTCAATGGCAGGTTCTAAGAGCAACTGAGCTATATGACAGCTAATGTCTCAGGAGAAAACTCTTCCAAGAGTTATTTTAAAAACTAGCTTAAAAGTATAGACCAAACTTGTCAAGTACATTTTTGAGTATTTCTGATTTGTTTCAACTCTCTTAATGACTTGAAAGTGTTGTGATTATTTTCTCTTAAAAGTCATCAACTGCTTTGAAACTTTAAAAATCTGTAACATTGAAGACTGCATGAACCACAGCATATGCAACTATGAATCCCTCATGCCACCTCACAGAGTGCCTAGCACTTGACTGATGATTAGCAAATGTCTGCTAACTGAGGAAAAAAGAATACTGTTTCCAGAAACCTTGGCAATCTCATTGAGAATGTCTTGGTATTTATTTTTGGATGACACATGTCCAGTCTGTTCCAATGTCCGAAGATTCCTCTGGATTTTCCTCTTCTTCTGCTCAAGAGGCAGCTGTGCATCTTCAATCATAGACTGGCTATGCTTCATTTCTTCTGGAGTCCTGGAATCTATCCTTGCGCGGCTCACCATGTCCGAGGCATGATCTACCTCCTGAAAAGAGAATATCAAGATGCTGATTTTTCTCTGATCCCCTAAGCTCACATTTCAGAAGCTGCACAATGCAAGTTAATGTCAAAATGAAAGAAGTCCTCCAGCCAAAGTTCCAAGACTAGACCAGAACATGTTCTTCCTGAGTTTTGAAGTAGGTCTTTGAAAGGAATTACTTCATCTTTTTGATAGCAAGCCTTATTTGGGAAAAATTATAAATAGCTACTTGATTGCCAAGGTGACAAATCACCATAGTAATGGACATATTTTAATGGGTAACTGCTACTTTGTAATTCCCCAGATAAAAGGATTTCAATTCCTGAACAGTCTGAGGAAACTAAACTAGACTATCTATTGAAATGTGGCTATGAGAACCCTGAATGTTCAGAACACCAACTATATTCTCACACATCAGCCATGTCTACGGAGAGTCCTAAACGAAACCAACAGTAAGGCAGTCATAAAGCTTTATTCTTATAAGGGAATCACAAACCAGCAACTCTGAAAAACCTGCAAAGTTTCTTTGAGCCAAGAGGAATAAGAATATTCTAGCACATCATAAGTTCCCAAACAACGAGTAAATGAATGAATGAATAGAATACTATTTGGATAGCTGGTTCAAGGAAACAATAATAAAAAGAGACTATTGATCTTCGCATTTTATCATACTAGACAATTGACTGACCCAATAGCTGAAGTCAAAGTAAGGAAATGACTATTAGTTAGGCACAGCAATGTTAGACATACATACAGGTCAACACAATGGGCGCAGGAATATTATTACCAGGTTAGCAGTAAATAACAAAAGCAGCATCCAACATTGTTGAGCACTGAATGTGCACAGATACGAATGTACTCACTTAACATGTTTTAACTTACTTAATCCTGCCTGTGAACTGGGTACTATTACTATTCCCATTTTACAGTTGAGAAAACTGTGGCACAGAAATGTTTCTAAGTGCCCAGAGTTGCACACCCAGGAGGTGCAGAGGTATACTTGATCTCAGAAGTCTGTGTTCTTGGTCACTTATTCATGACACGTTTAAGGAAAAATGAAAAATAGCAGTAAAAGTCTTTTACACTAACCTAGTATAATATTCTACCCACATTGTTTAAACATATTCACACATTAACAAGCATGTGATTTGAAGTTTTTACATTTTTTATTAAAACATTTTAAAAATTAGACATGGAGGTCTCACTGTGTTGCCCAGGCTGGTGTGGAAATCTTGGGCTCAAGTGATCTATACATCTCAGCCTCCCAAAGTACTGGGATTACAGACATAAGCCACCTTGCCCAGCCTTTTATATATATATATATATATATATATATATATATATACACACACACACACACACACATATATATATATATACACATATATATGTATATATATCTATGTGTGTGTGTGTGTGTGTGTGTGTGTGTATATATATATAGAGAGAGAGAGAGAGAGAGAGAGAGCACGAGCGAGCGAGAGCAAGAGAGAGACAGAGTCTCACTCTGTTGCTAGGCGCCAGGCTGGAGTGGAGTGGTGCTATCTTGGCTCACTGCAACCTCCGCCGCCCGGGTTCAGGCAATTCTCCTTCCTCAGCCTCCCCAGTAGCTGGGACTACAGGTGCATGCTACCACGCCCAGCTAATTTTTGTATTTTAGTAGATATGGGATTTCGCCACGTTGGCCAGGATGGTCTCGATCTCTTGACCTCATGATCTGCCCGCCTCAGCCTCCCAAAGTGCTGGGATTACAGGCGTGAGCCACTGCGCCCAGCCTTTTTTATATTAAAAACCATTAAAAGGATTCCTTGGCAATCAATTAAATTAAGAATGATCCAGGAAAATTCTGCGTAGCTCTGCTAATAAGTAATTAATTAAATAATTAACTTTTGTTTCGGGAATGGCAATTATTGGTACTAAAATTAACAACCTTGAATATATTTTAGGATGAACAATGACACATTTTCAAAGATGTTAATAAAAAGCTAAAGGCAAGATTGTTGTGAAACCTTACTTACACTAACATAATGATGCTGTGTGCTTCAGTGGACTCAACATGTGCTTCTGAAGCATTTGGAAAACATCTTTAAAGATGTGAGATGGTTCTTCATTTCAAGTTAGTAAATACATAAAATGTGAAAGGTCCCCACCCCAGCATTGAGCCCAAAGCATAATGCCCTGGTCACTTGGCAATCGGCTGGTCCCAGTGGAGGCTGAGGGGCGGGCCAGGGCTCTAGCCAGATCTCCCAAAAGGAAGCAGGTGCTTCCACTTCCAAACCTTAGTTGGGGTGGTGGTGCAGGGAGCAGCTCCTGGGCCTGGGGTCTTCTCTGCCCCACCCCCTTGTCCTGGGTAGGCCCCTGCCTGCCCCTGCCTTTTTTTCAGGTGTCCCTCCTTGAGCCCCTGTGGCATTGGCTTGGGTGGCAGAGTCCATTCGCTTCAGGGACCCCAGGAGGTGTCCCCTGGCTCCTGGGACTGTGTGTGGGTCTGGGGGTGGGGGTGAAGAAGAAGGGCCAGGCAGGGGGTGCAGGGGAGGAAACTCCTCACCAGGAGAGCCAAAGACAGGATTGTGTTTTACCCCAGGAGCCACCTCTGTCCCCCACTTGCCTTGCCATTCATCCCCACCCCTCCCCCTGGGTGGCCTGCTGCTTTTTCTTTCTCTACCCCCCCTGCCATGCCCTGAGCTGCATGACTCTCCCACCCCGGGCAGCCAGGAAAGATCTGAATGGAGAATTGCTGACCACCAGAGAAGAATGACTGTGGGGCCTTCCCCTGCCAACTCCCCTTCCCTGGCTGCCCACTCACCCACACCTCTTTCACACAGGACAGGCTGCACACCTTGTCCATGTGAAGTGCCAATGCCCTCCTGACCCTGGGCTGAGCCCTCACTCCTCCCTGGGCCCCCAAGTGAGATGGCACATTTAACTACTGTAAGGAGAGGAACAGCGTTGGCAAATGTGAACCATGAGAATATCGGTGATACTGATGAGAATAAACTAAATGCCTATGTAACAGCACCAAAAAACCAAAAAAAAAAAAAAAAAAAAAGAAAGAAAAGTGAAAGGTATTTTTCAACATCCTGTCAGCTAGAACTCTCTCAACGGACTTATTTGCCCATCTACTATGTGATAAAGTTTATGATGAACATTTCCAGGCTTTGAAAAACCCAAAACTATCTTCCTAGTTAAGGGCAAAAGTATATTTGGTATGAATTTGGTGCCATATTTTCTTTTTCATTCCCATTGATACTTTATACAGGTTTATATATGGCTGAACTCAGTCCACGACAGTGACGAATAAAATTCTTTACTTCTGGACCATGTCAGACACAGTTTCTCTGAGATAATAAACATTTGGCATAAAGATTTATTAAGGAAACCAACTCTTGTCTATTTAATTATTTTACACATAAAGACAAATTACCTGTTGCGCAGTTGCTGGTGTCTCTAAGATTTCTGCCAGTGTGTTCCCAGGCTGGTTCCGGATCACATCAATTATCAGCTTTTTGGTCCTTAACAAAACAGAGAAAGAGACAGACTTTCAGACAGTAGTCCTTAGGCACAAAAATCTGCTTCTCCTAAGAGAGAGCACAAACACATACAATACTGAAGCTTCAAGGACAGTATCTTACAATAAAACATTTTTGCAGATATTCAGCAGGTCTGCTGTAAGGCTCCTGAAAGTTTATGAATGCTTGATAATCAAAGTCTGGGCTGTATGTGCTTGATGCTGCAGGATTATACTGTCAGTATCATGGGCACAAGTGTGTCACAGATTTCTTCTTTAAATCCTTTTCCTTCTTTTTTAGACGGAGACTACTTTTTGGTGGGCAGGAGGAACAAGTGCTGCTGATATGGCCTGCCATTGCAGAATGCAAGAATGATATCTAATATTCTCCTTTACTACAGGACTTAGACTTCTGAGCCAGTTTCATACCTCATAAGTTTTTAGGAGCCAGACCAACTGTTACCTTTCCTGCTATCAGAAAGTTATGAAAGAGTCTGAAGACCAGTGGGAGCAAAAATCCATCGTGGGCTGTGGAGGCTTGGGCTGTCAGCTGACATAGCAGCTTGGAGGATGCTGTTCAAGGGCCTGAGCAACTTACAAATAGGGTTAGGTCCTCACCTTCAGGTGGAAGAGAATAGAAGAGCTTCTCAGTAAACAGTAAAGAGCTGGAAAATTCTTCTGAAAGTATGAAAACCATATGTTTTTTCATAGGTGTTCTTTATGGCAATTGGCCACCCCTTCCTAGTGAGGGACCAGGTTATGTACTTATGTAAAAAGGTTTTAACATAAAAGCTAAATGGTCCAGTTTGCTCACTTTTACATAAGGTGGAAACAGTGTTATTGAAAATGGCTTTCTTTCTAAAAAGAAAAAACGGGCCAGGTATGATGGCTCACTCCTGTAATCCCAGAACTTTGGGAGGCTGAGGCAGGTGGATCACCTGAGGTCAGGAGTTCCAGAGCAGCCCGTCCAACATGGTGAAACCCCGTCTCTACTATGAATACAAAAATTAGCTGGGCATGGTGACACGTGCCTGTAATTCCAGCTGCTCAGGAGGCTGAGGTGTGAGAATTGCTTAAACCTGGGAGGCAGAAGTTGCAGTAAGCTGAAATCTTGCCATGCACTCCAGCCTGGGGGACAGAGTAAGACTCCGTCTCATAAATAAATAAATAGAAAAGAAAAAAAAATGCAAACAGAACTTTAAATTACACATACACTGGTCTAATCAATGTCTAAAGTTTCACTTTTACTGTAGTCCCATTACTGCATTTAACTTTAGTTCTCTCAAAGTCATTGCATGTTATCACTGAATGACTAATTTTTCTTCCTAAACTCTAGCAGGAAGTGTTCACATAACATAAAATTTTCAATTTTTTTTTTTTAGATGGAGTCTCTCTCTGTTACCCAGGCTGGAATGCAGTGGTGCAAACTTGGCTCACTGCAACCTCTGACTCCTGGGTTCAAACGATTCTCCTGCCTCAGCCTCCTGAGTAGCTGGGATTATAGGCACATACCACACCAGGCTAATTTTTGTATTTTTCACCATGCAAAGATGGGGTTTCACCATGTTGGCCAGGCTGGTCTTAAACTCCTAACCTCAATTGATCCGCCCGTCTCGGCCTCCCAAAGCGCTGGGATTACAGGCGTGAGCCACCATGCCTGGCCAAATTTTCACATTTTGAAGCATATGGGCAACTACCCCCAAATGATAGAGGAAACCCTCCAAGTTAATTACAAATATATGACTTTTGAAAATAGGATAACATCCAATAAACCATTTGTAAACATCATTTTTTTTCTTTTCCTATTTATCAGAAGTCTGTGGGAAAAGAATTATCACAATGTGTCTTCCTTTCCTCCCTTCCCCCTAGCCTTTGGAGGACCATTTCCTCTGGCCCCATGACCCTTTGCTGCTGGGGATTTACAGGCTGTCTGGGAATGCACTAATTACAGCCACGTGGGGGATGGCCCAGTTCCTAAGGTGACTTGGCCGAGAAAGCCATGTATCCCTTCCTTCCTACACACCTCCTTCCTCCAGCCATCATCATCAATGTAAACAGGAACACTGAGCTAAAAATAAAAGCTTTGGATGATTAAAAAACGTAAATATAGTAACTTTCTTATTTGAAATAATATTCTCAGAACTGATTGTAATATACAATTCTAGGGAACGTCTGGTTCTTTAGAGGAGCTGTGTGATAACCAAATGACTGGTCATTAAAACATGCCCACAAAAGACAAAGAATGTTTATTTGCTCAGGAGTTGCTGGAGGACAAACTGCTTGTACACCTACTTCTCTTGGGCTTCTACTTCCTACCAGGCCTGTGGAATTCATTGCCAAAGTTCTACCTCAGACATAAGTAACCATCTGGTCCCATGAAAGGGAACTCACCTGCTTCCCACTAGAGTGCGTCTAGTGCTTAAGGACAATGGGGAAGGACAGATTTAAAGCCAAATCTGTCTTGGCTTGGGCTCTTGTTGCATATTAGCTGTGTGGATTTATGAAAGTTATATAATCCCTGTAGGTTTGGTTTTTTTCATTTACAAAACAGGAATGTCTCAGGACTGATGCAAGGATTGGATGAAAAGATCTAAAGCGTTCTGTGAGGTCTGGCACATGGGTAAGCACTCACGTGGCCATTAAAGCTGTGCTGGCCACGATGGCAGCCACTGGCCACAGGTGGCACTTAAGCACTTGAGACATGGCTAGTACAAACTGAGATGTGCTGTGAGTGTGAGACACACACTGGAGTTTGAGGATGTTGTATGAAACAAAGAATGTACAATATCTCATCCATTTTTAAAATTTATTACATATTGAAATATTTTGGGATATATTGGGTTAAGTAAAATATATTACTAGAATTAACTTCATCTATTTCTTTTAAAATGAGGCTCTAGAAAACCTAAAATTACATGTAGCTCATATTACATTTCTTTTGGGAAGTACAATATTGGCGTATTCCACTCACAAACAGGACCTCACTCTGAGAGGCCTGCCTTCCAGGGACACCTAGTCATGGTGCCTCATTAGTCATAGGACTGTGGCCTGGAGGGAGACCTTTGAAAAACAATCCAATCCTTGATTGAACAAATGTGGCAACTAAGACCTAAGAGACTAGAGCTGCAGAAACAGGTCCAAGTCCCTTTCCCCATCAGCAGCCCCTCAAAAACCTATACAGAAGAGTTAAGACTGTGTCCTTCTATCCTCTCTTCTGCCATCTTTCCTTTTCCCAACTGGAACCCCTCAGTCCCTTAAAGCTCCTCACAATGGCATCTGCAGAGAGCTCACAGTCCTGCTCACATTCCAGTTGCCAATGACCTTAATATGCATCCCCCTTCCCACCCCAGTCCAAATACAACATTCTGGATATGGTCTGACCAGCATAATCAACTGCTTAGAGCATTGGCGCCAAGGCTCTTCCTACAATACGTAAGGTAGGTTGATGCAAACCACAGGTCTTGCCCTCCCGAATGAGGAGATATCTAATCTTGAAAAAGGATGAAGGAAAAAAAAGAAGAAATACACCAGGGACTTTATTCATCATAGCTGTGCTCAAACCCCACTGCAGATAAATGAGCCCATATGGCACTTGTAAGCTGGTGTGGCCCCTTGGGTTTGGCCACTCCATTCATATGGCATCTATTATTACCAGCAGCATTCCTGAGGCTCCCCCTCTGTCATCTACTTATAGTGTGGCCAAGGTTGAAAAGGAATTAGTGTTTGTGGAAGCTAAGGAATATTTTCAATATTTAAAATTTTAACAGCATAATTTACATTATTAGCTCCAGACCTCAAATACCACCTTAGCCATTTAGTGCTCCTGCTAATTTGGACCAAAAAGCAAGAAAATCTTTCAGCTGGGATCATGGATACCTAAACTTAATCATGTGATAGGAAATTCTTAAGAGATGACAACTTAAGCACTCAAGCAGCTAAGTATGATTAAAAACCACAAATATTGGCTTCTACTTAAACGCACATACTTTTGTGGGAAACTAAGCTTAATAAAGGCCATAAGGATCACATATTTTAAATTGAATCATAAGTTAAAATGAAAGGTTTACAATTGCATAGTTCTAAATAATTTATATGGTATTAATCATAATTTCATGTGATCATCATAGCCCTTCTTTTCCCTTCTCTTCTATGTTATGGAGGAGAAAACTGATGGCTAGGCAACTTGCTGAGTTCTGTGGCTAATAAGCAATAGATTGAGGCTATAACCCTATTTCATCCTAAGGCTCCTCGACTAGGCTTCGGGACTCCTTGACCAGGCTTGTTTTCTTTTCTTTTCTTTTTTTTTTTTTTGACTATCCCTGTGCTTGGTAGTATTAGAAAAACAGCAATAGCCCAAACTGATGTTCTCTATTCCATAAACATACACAAGGGAAAGAGAAATAAATATTTCTTCTGACTCTAATATGTGCCCTTTGTCCCTCCTCTTTGGCCTGGAAAGATGCTCCAGCCTCCGTTACTCAGTACCTGCTTGGCTATAATCTCATTATTTATTCTAGGATTCTTAAGAATGCAAAGAACAATGACCTTGCCCTTGACACATTGTAAATCTTTATGATCAAGAGTGTAGGCCCTGGAGTTTAAAATCATTTGGGTTTGAATCTCTGCTCCACTTAGTAACTGCATTACCCAGGAAGAGGTTTATATCTGTTCTGTGCCTAGTTTCCTCATCTGTAAAATATTGATAATAACCTCCACTCTTTTGGGGTTGCTGAGAATATTACATATATATTTTATATAAATTTATTTTAATATATATATGCACACATTATTCTCTTTCTCTCTTTACAGATGTGTGTCCCTTTTTCAAAATGTTTGGGCCCAAAAGTGTTTCAGATTTTGGATCTTTTCAGATTTTGGAATATTTGTATTATATACTTACTGGTTCAGCTTCCTAAATCCGAAAATTCAAAACACTCCAACGAGCATTTCCTTTGAGCACTGTCAGTTCTCAAAAGGTTTAGAATTTTGGAGCACTTTGCATTTGGTATTGTGTATGCACACACACACACACACACACACACACACAGAGTATATAAAAACTGTCCCTGGTCCATGGTAAGCACTACATAGGTGTTTGCTATTATCATCTTCATTCTCATCTAATGAGTAAGAATTATGAGACTAGCACGGAATTAAATTTATAAGCATAATGATTAACAATGCCTCAAATTCTGCTACTGTGGGGGACCCAATGAAGATGAGTTACTTATGACTGGAAAGCTAGTGACACTGTAATTCAACATAAGGGCATTTCTGAAAGTTAAGAATACAATCTGTTTAACAAAAAAGCAGAATAGTTTTTTGATAGAGAAAGGCTAGGTATTTTTGTCCCAATTGCTCTGCATTTCCTGTCCACTTCATATCTTATAAAAGTCACTGTCTGTCTGATTTTAGTTAGATTTGGTTCTCTAATGAATCTCAAGAACTATATCTTATGCTTGAGGTACAAATTTGGTTTATTAGCTTGGAAAAGAATCATTCTCAGCAGAGGGTTCTAATCAATATTTTAAAAGAGTGGTCCCCAGCCTTTTTGGCACCAGGGACTGGTTTTGTGGAAGTCAATTTTTCCATGGACCAGGGGTGGGAGATGGTCTCGGGAGGATGATTCAGGTGCATTACATAGATTGTGTACTTTATTTCTATTATTATTGCATTGTAATATATAATGAAATAATTATATAACTCACTATAATACAGAATAAGTGGGAGCCCTGAGCTTGTTTTCCTACAACTAGACAGTCTGATCTGAGGGTGATGGGAGACAGCGACAGATCATCAGGCATTAGATTCTCATAAGGAGTGTGCAACCTAGAACCCTTGCATGTGCAGTTCACAATAGGGTTCGCACTCCTGTGAGAATCTAATGCTGCCACTGATCTGAAAGGAGGCGGAGCTCAGGTGTTAATGCCAACGATGGAGAGCAGCTGTAAATACAGATGAGCTTCACCTGCTCCCCTCCTGCTGTCAGCCTGTTTCCTAATAGGCCAAGGACTGATACTGGTACTTTTAGACTTTAGTTTCCTTGCCTCAAAGAAGACTCTTCAGTTTTCAAGTTTCCTGTCAATGCTGTACTTTGTAATTACCTGTTAGTATCAAGATTTTTCAAATATGTACTTTAAAGGAAATATATTTAGAAGTAGGGCTTGTCTAAAATCATAGAGCTAAATCTATTGAATCTTTTGGGCAAAACCCAAATTTCACTTTCAGGGATGGCTAACTAGTCAGTTCTGATTTCAAATTGTTAACCTACATGGATGACTGAACTGCTTAGTAAAGTAGTTGGCCAACAGTAAGATCTCACAGTATGCCCAGAAGAAGGCCTTTGAGCATAGAAGACTTAGGTCCTCTATTAAAACACTGGCATTAAGCCTTTTTTACATACATAGAAAAGTTGATCCTAAAATTCACATGTAACTGCAAGAGACCCATTCAACTGCAAGACCAAAACAATCTTGAAAAAGAAGAAAGAAGTTGGAGGACTTCCCTATTTCAAAACTCACTACAAAGCTACAGTGATCAATACAGTATGGCACTAGCACAATGACAGATGTAAGTGAATGAAGTGGAATTGAAAATCCAGAATAAAGCCATACACATGGGGCAATTGGTTTTTGACAAGGGTGCCTAGACTATTCCATGGAGAAAGAATAGTCTCTTCAACAAATGGTTCTAGGACAACTGGACATCCATATGCAAAAGAATGAAGGTGGACACCTGTCTCACATCACACACAAGAATTAAAAAGGGTTAATAGCTCTAACTGTAAAAGCTAAAACTACAGACCCTTGGAAGAAAACACTGGAGTAAATCTCACAAGTGACAACAAGAACAGATAAATCGGACTTCATCAAAATAACAAAAATTGTTGCAGAAAAGGACATTATCAAGAAGGTAAAAAGACAACCCACAAAGGGGCAAAAATATTTACAAATCATATATTTGATAAGGGTTCAGTGTCCAGAGTATATAAATGACTCTTTAAACCGAGGAACAAAACCACAAACAACCTAATTTTAAAATGGGCAAAGGATTTAAATAGACATTTCTCAAAAAAACAAATACATACATAGACAAGTGGGTGACAAACATGGAAGGATCTGCAATGTCACTGGTCATTGGAAAAGTACAAACCAGAACCACAGTGAGATATGACTTCATACCCACTAGGATGGCTATTACTAAAAAAAAAAAAAGTCGGGCAGGTTCTGGGCACAGTGGCTCACGCCTGTAATCCCAGCACTTTGGGTGACTAAGACAGGAAGGTCACTTGAGCTCAGGAGTTTGAGACCAGCTTGGGTGACCTGTTGAGACCTCATCTCTATTTAAAATAAATAGTCAGGTCTGGTGGCGGGTTCCTGTAGTCCCAGTTACTGGGGAGGTTAAGGTGAGAGGATCCCTTGAGCCTGGGAGATCAAGGCTGCAGTGAGCTATGACTGCACCACTGCACTCCAGCCTGGGTGACAGAGTGAGACCCTGTCATTCATTCATTCATGTGTACATACATACATATATAAATAGAAAAAAATGTTGGCAAGAATGTGGGAAAATTGGTAATCTCATACCTTGCTGGGGGAGTGTAAAATGGTACAGCCACTGTGGAAAACAGTTTGACAGTTCCTCAAAAACACCGAATTACCATATGACTCAGCAATTCTCCTCCCAGGTATATGCCCAAAAGAACTGAAAACAGGTGTTCAAACAAAACCTTGTGGCCTGGCGCGGTGGCTCATGCCTGTAATCCCAGCACTTTGGGAGGCCGAGATGGGCAGATCACCTGAGGTTGGGAGTTTGAAACCAGACTGACCAACATGGAGAAACCCCATCTCTACTAAAAATACAAAATTAGCCGAGTGTGGTGGCGCACGCCTGTAATCCCAGTTACTCGAGAGGCTGAGACAGGAGAAGGTCTTGAACCCAAGAGGCGGAGGTTGCGGTGAGCCGAGATCAAGCCATTGCACTCCATCCTGGGCAACAAGAGCGAAGCTCCGTCTCAAAAACAAAACAAAACAAAAAACAACAAAACAAACAAAAAAGCTTGTATACAAATTTACACAGCAGCACTATTTACAATAGCCAAAAGGTGGAAACAGCCCAAAGGACCAGCTAATGAGTGAATAAACAAAATGTCATATATCCAGAGAATGGAATATTATATTCAGCTATAAAAAGAAACGAAGTACAGACAGATGCTACAACAGGGATGAACCTTGAACCTTATACCAAGTAAAAGAAGCCAGACACAAAAGATCACAAATTATGATTCAATTTATATGAAATATCTAAGATAGGCAAAAGTTCAAAGAGACAGGAGTGTAGACTAATAGTTGCTGGGGGCTGGGTAGCAGCGGGAAATGGGGAGTGACTACTTAACGGGGACAGGGTTCACGTCTGATAAAAATGTCCTGGAACTATTGGGAGGCCGAGGCGGGTGGATCATGAGGTCAAGAGATCGAGACCATCCTGGTCAACATGGTGAAACCCCGTCTCTACTAAAAATACAAAAAATTTGCTGGGCATGGTGGTGCGTGCCTGTAATCCCAGCTACTCAGGAGGCTGAGGCAGGAGAATTGCCTGAACCCAGGAGGCGGAGGTTGTGGTGAGCCGAGATCGCGCCATTGCACTCCAGCCTGGGTAACAAGAGCGAAACTCCGTCTCAAAAAAAAAAAAAAAAATGTTCTGGAACTAGACAACAGTGATGGTTGCACACTGCGAATGTACTAAATGCACGTACACTTTAAAATGGTAAGTTTTACGTGTATTTTACCACAATAAAAAATAAACCCTCTGCTGGCTCTACATAGTGTGGTGATTAAAGTAGCAGGTGTTTGTTTTCAACTCTGGGTACTGGGAGAGAGCCCCACAAGGGCAGAGGCTGGTTAATGGGTAAGGCAGACAGGACAATGTCCCAGGTTTCCCAGGCTAAGACACATTGCGTCGAGATATGCCTGACTTTGATGGTTTTATCTTTAAAATGTGATTTCCTAGAATTTGTGGTATCATGGAAACTGGTGTTTAGGAATAAGTATACATATACATGATATTCAGATTATTTGAATTTTGAACTACCCAAATTGTGATTCCCAGGCATCATGCAGACATTTGAGTTGATGGCAAAGAAAATAATGTTCAAATAGCAGACAAAACTAATTAAGAAAAAATTTTTTTCACATGACTTTTAAAGGACAAAGCTTATGAGATCATTGGATACTTGGCCTAATTTCATTTACATGACAAAGCCACACAATCTGTATTTCAGTGATCTTTATAACTGGCACTTGTTCAGAGGAACCCAGGGAGTAGACTTTCCCCCCTCTTCTCTCTTGCCCTGCCCTGAACCGTCTCCCTGAAAGTTTGATCTGCCTTGGTAACCTGTAGTCAAACTCAACTCTTGTGAGGCTAAGGGTGAGTCCTAGTTTGCAGCTTGGTTGCTGTCCTACTGTTGAGCTGTGCTTTCCACCCCTGTAGGGCAGGGGCTGTGACCGGCTTGTTTACTGCTGTATCCCCAGCCTCAAGCCCAGTGCATGAACACAGAGTAGGTAATTAAGCATTTGCTGCACGATCAAATGGAGGCTCAGATGATCTAAGGACAAAATCAACAAGCCTAACAGAAGAATATATCAATACAGCACACTGAAGAACCTCTTCCTGTTGTTTTCATACATGATTGAATCTTAAAAAAAAAATCAAGTGGCGATGAATGCCATCTTCATTCACACTTCAAGCACGCTTTAGCACATCCATGGCAGGAGAGAAAGCTCTTGCCACAAATAAAAACAACCTCTGAACTCAGGACAGGTAGCTTGGAAGTAATATGTGAAGTACTGTTTCGACGCGTACTTGTTCCCTTTTGTCCTCATTTTTCCACTTCCAGTCTGCGTCTCACCCCAATATATAACTGTTCTAATGTACCGATATGCATTCTCGAGTTTGTATAAATTGAAAACTGCATTGCTTTCAGCGTGTGTTTTTGATTTATGGTGTTGTATCACGAATCTCATTCTCTTTCCTACTCTGTGTGGAATACCATTGGTGCTTTGATGGAGAAAAGATAGTATTATTGAAGTGTGAATACTTCACTTGAAATCTTTGGTGGCAGGAAATAGGGTACAAATAAAGTCAAAGCTGATAAACATATCCAGGCTCAGTTTAATAGGAAGGAAG
This sequence comes from Cebus imitator, assembly GCF_001604975.1. Lineage (NCBI taxonomy): Eukaryota > Metazoa > Chordata > Mammalia > Primates > Cebidae > Cebus > Cebus imitator. The sequence goes on along the minus strand of NW_016107365.1, from coordinate 6,271,296 downwards.
GCCAGTAAACCAGATGCTATTATAATGTCTTATCACAGGTAAGCCTTTTTACATTATTAATTTTATACTGGAAATTAATGTTGTTTAACTGAACTTCTTCACTTATCAACTGGCCACTTTGTAACATATATTTCCCTTCATTTACCAAAGAGCTTGCATAAGCTGAGTTAACCACTTCTCAAAGGAAAGCAATCAAATTATTGCATGGAAAACTAAAACCCAAGGAAGGTGTTGTAAACTATTATAACATTTAATTCCTTCCTAAAGAGTCTATTATCCTTTGGTTAGATGTTTGGTGGATATACATAATATATTGAAATGTTCACATACTTGTAAATAAATTAGTTTGGATTTAGCCTTCTTTGAATTTGCATGGTTTAAGATGTGTATTTGGAGACATGTGCCGTTTAACCCCCAAACTTACTTTATCATGAGGCTTCGGCTATCTATAGCCTCACCGTCCTCTATGTCATATTTGCTTGTCAAGACAAGAGAAATCTCGGTCTTTGAGAGCTGACTTAGTGTATTTGCCTTGTTAGGGTCATTGGGGTCAACTGCTCCTTCCCCTGTAGGGAAAAAAAAAAGTTGCGTTATTTTTTCCAATTTACTCGTTGTGATGACGACACCAACAATGTAAGACAAAGGTTCTGTGGGAAAAGCTCAGTAATTAAATGGGAGATCATGATCTTCATAAAACCCACATTCTACTACAGCTAAAGGGGCTTTTTAAAATATTTTATTGAAAAATTAAAATGACATGGGACATATATTTCAAATACAAACAAATTACTAAAAGGTATAACTTAATAAAAGTATTTCTCATTTTCTAATAAATTTGGTTCTTTAATGATGCTTTCTTTCTGTATAATACAGGTTGACAATTTCTTTTTCACATATCTGGAGCTTACCTTCAAGAATATTGAATTATTTTACAATCTCAGATGCTATCAGTTACAGAACTCTTACTGTAGGAAGGGGCAAGTGTAGTTGTTATTTATGTTTAAGCATTAAATTCCAAAAGAAATTGTTTTATCTAGCATAGGAAAATCAACCAACCAACCAACCCAATTAAACAAAAACCAAGTGATAAGTAGAAGGAACAAGCTCTTACCAAGAAAAGATTCCACGGTTGGCACCTCTCCCAGAGACCCCAGCAATTCACTTAGTAAGTCATTTTTTTCAGGGGTAATTGCATCCTGGTGTTCCAACAGGAGCTTTATGTATAAAGCAACAAACACACACAAAGATAAGAGTAAATTCTCAACTGTACCATATTTATGTCAAATTTTTCATAATTTCCTCCTGATACCATTTAAATCTTAAATACAAGTATGACATTTATAACAATTAGAGACATAGATACAGTTTTTATTGTATCTCAGAGGGAAGCACCTACTCTACTTCAAGAAACTGTAGCAAGAAACATGTACATAAACCCTTTTTCAGCAAGGTCTGCCAAGGGGCAGCCTTCTACCACCTGATTTTTATGCTTCACTATACCTCTATAGAAAAAGTCAAAACTGGCCAGGTGAAGAGTCCAGAATGAGGCAGGTCTTTCAGCTAACCTTGGTAGCAAACTGGAAGGGCATTTACATCTCTATGCAGATAAATTATTCAGTAACAAACACTACAGTTACCTTCTTCTTAATCACTATTTTAGCTGTTTCAATCTCTTGCATTGAAGATCTCTCATGGGTAAGGACGTAAGAGACTAGATGTCTTGAGTGGTTTCCCCTTTCCTGATCCTAAGAAGGCCCAAAGTTGAGTAACATCTGCTGGGGTCTTGCCAGGTCTTAAAGGAAACTCCTGAGGAGTAGCAGCACTTGGCAGCCGGGGGGGAACCATGAAGGACAACACATCTGTGTTTTTGTTTGTTTGTTTTTTAAATTTAAACAAATTTGACCAGGCACTGTGGCTCACGCCTGTAATCCCAGCTCTCAGGGAGGCAGAGGCAGGAGGATAGTTTGAGCCCAGGAGTTTGAGACCTGCCTGGGCAATATAGCAAGACCCTGTTCTCCACAAAAAGAAAAAAACAAAAAGACAAAAAAAAAAAAAAAGCTTAATTTAAACAAATTTTAATGGAGTCAGTTTAATTATTACGACCTTATACATGAACAGCAACACATCTGTTTTTGTTTGCACTTCTAATTGGATTGAAACAACATTTCCAAAGTATGAAACTAGCAATCCTGGAGACAAGAGATATAATTTGTTGTTTTGAGCAACTATTTTATAAAACTCTGCATCATAATGATAAAGCTAGTTCCTTTTCCATTTTCAATGTTTTTTTCTCAACAGCTTTCCGAAATAGAATTCACATACATCATATCCACTCACTGAAAATGCATGGTACAATGGCTTTTAGTGTATTCACAGAGTTGTGCAGCCATTACCACTCTCTGACTGTAGAGTGGTTTCACTACCCTGAAAGAAACTGTGTATCCATTGGCAGTCACTCTCCATTATCTCTTCCTTCTATCCCCTGGAAACCACGAACATACTCTGTATGAATTTGACTACTCTAGGTACCTTATATAAGTGGTATTTGTCTTTTCGTGACTGGCTTATTTCACTTAGCATAACACAGTATTTATCTTTTTATGACTGGCTCATTTCAATTAGCATAATGTCCTCAAGATTCCTCCACGTCGTAACATGTATCAGAATTTCCTTCTTTTTAAAGCTGAATAATATTGCATTGTATGACTATAGCACATTTTATCCATTCATCTGGTGATAGACACTTGGCTGTTGTGAATAATGCTGCTACGAACATGAGTAAACAAAAAACTCTGACTCTGCTTTCAATTTTTTGTGGGTATACACCCAGAAGTGGCACTGTTAGATTATGAGGTAATTATATGTTTAATATTTTTAAATTGATCATGCCACCATATTCCAGCCTCTATGTTTAAATTTTTGAGTAACCCCCATACTGTTTCCACAGCAGCTGCACCATTTGACATTCCCACCAACGGGGTGCAAGGATTACATTTTCCTCACATCCTTCTCAACACTTATTTTCTGTTCTTTGGGTTTTTTTGTTTTTGATATTAATCATCCTAATGGGTGGGAGTGGCATCTCACTGCAGTTTCAATTTTGATTTCTCTAATTATTAGTGATGTTGACCATCTGTATACTTCTCTGAAAAAACATCCCTTCAAGTCCTTTGTTCATGTTATAATTGGGTTGTTTTGCTGTTGATTTGTAGGAATGCTTTATATATTCTAGGTGTTAACCCTTTACCAGACATATGATTTGCAAATATTTTCTCCCATTCCACAGGTTATCTTTTCACTCAGTTGATTGTGTCCTTTGATGTGTAATTGTCCAATTTTTAAATTGGATGGTTTCTACCATTGAGTTGTAGGATTTCTTTATGTATTCTAGATACAAGTCCCCAATCAGATACATTATTTATAACTATTTTCTTTCATTCTCTTTGCTGTCTTCTCATTTTTTTTTCTTTTTTGGAGACAAATTCTCGCTCTGTTGCCCAGGCTGGAGTGGTTCACTGCAACCTCCACCTCCCAGGCTCAAGCCATTCTCGTGCCTCAGCCTCTAGAGTAGCTGGGATTACAGGAATGCGCCACTACACCTAGCTAATTTTTTTATTTTTTAGTAGACACAAGTTTGATCCATGTTGGCCAGGCTGATCTTGAACTCCTGGCCTCAAGTGATCCACCTGCCTCAGCCTTCCAAAGTGCTGGGATTACAGGTGTGAGCCACTGTGCCTGGCCGATTTTGTTTTTTTTCTTTTCTTTTTTAATGAGACAAGGTCTCACCCTGTTACCCAGGCTAGGGTACAATGGCATGATCATGGCTCACTGCAGCCTTGAACTCCTGGGTTTAAAGGATCCTCCTGTCTCAGCCTCTTGAGTAGTTAGGACTACAGGCATGCACCAGTACACCCAGCTTTTTGCCCTTTTTTGTAGAGATGGGGCTATGTTGCCCAGGCTGGTCTCGAACTCCTGGTCTCAAGCAACCCTCCCGCCTTGGCCTCCCAAAGTACTAGGATTACAAGCATGAGTCACCATGCCTAGCCTCAATTTCTTGATATTAATGTTTAATAGCTCAAAAGTTTTCAATTTTGATGAAGTCTATTTTATTTCGTTCCTTTGCTGATTGTGTGTTTCGTGTCATATCTAAGAAACTCCTGCCTAATTCAAGGTCACAAGATTTACTCCTATATCTTATTTCAAAGAGTTTTATAGTTTTAGCTCTTACATTTATGTCAATGATCCATTTTGAGTTCACTTTATGTACAGAGTGGAAGGAAGGAGCCCAACTGCATTTTATGGCATGTAAAGATGTCCCAGCACCATGTGGAGATGCTGTTTTCCCAATGAACTGTCTTAGTCCCTTGTCAAAATGAATTGACCATAAATTTGATGGCTACTTTCTAGACCCTGAATTCTACCCCATTGGTCTTTATGTCTATCTTTATGCCAGCATTGCAGAGTTTTGATTACTGCTTTTTCTGTTCTCTTTTAATCTTTAAGATCAGTGAAGGACAGAGTATCTGTTTAATGCTAAATTTTTCTTAGCATTTCCCTGACACATGCTAATTGGGTTGTTAACAGAGAGAGAACACATCTCAGATGCATAACTTCAAGGCTAGGAAGTGACTGTATCCAACTATTTTGTTTTCATTACACTTATTTTCCTCTCAAGTTTCTGTGTATGGCAAAGCATGCTAGTTTTTCACTATTATAGAGGTACTTTATTTCAAAGCAAAAAAATTACGTGTTGTTCTTAAAAAGGTGAGTTGATTCGTAGAAAGACATTAAATAAATAATAGAGGTGATACAAAGATCGGACAAAATCTGGAAAGATGGTACATATTTTGGAGGAAAAATTAAGAGACAAGAACAAAATTGCAAGATGGATAAATTTATGTTCTTGTTCTCTGATGAGACAGGGCAATTGATTTGGCTGTTGTCTTTGGAAACGATGGTTTAGGTGGCCAGCTCCTATGCTTCATTCTGACAAAATCTCCTGAAGAGCTTATTTTGAAGTTCTTACATCTTCCTTAGAGAAAAAGGCAAGCACATGGCCACAGGCTTGACAAGTCCTGCTACTGCTGTGCTTGTGTCTACACACAGACGCCTCCACACAGAAGGCAGACAGTAAACAGCAGTCTTCCTATGAAATTACACAATTTCCCCACGTTACATCTGCTTCCAACCTAACACAGGAAGGAATTCCAAATCGGTCACAAGCTGTCTTTCCCAGGATTTAATTCTGTTTTCAATTATTGTTAACAAAAGAACAGACTATTTCTCCTTACAGACTTCTAAATTAACAGAGTGACATTTTCTCTCTGCTACCCTTGGGAAAAAATCTCTCACTCTCAAAAAGTCCTCCCCACCATTTTTTTTCTTGCATATGGATATTGCATTCAGCAAATGTGCAGCAAAGATGTATACATTTTTTAGAGATGAATAATGTACCATAAAAATAGATAAGTGGGTCATTGCTCAAATATAAACGAGTCTGTTTGTCCAGTAGATAACTGTTTTGTAAGTAACGCATTGCTAGATTGCTGGACGGTTTTCCTTATAATCTAGGGTGTTTATATACAGAGAAAAGAAGGATAGCCTATTCATGCCGTCAGTACTTATTGAGAGCTTGATGTGAATGTCAGGGAAGTTCCCTGTTCCAGCCCTTAAAGAAGAAAATCAATAGTAGATTCAATCGTTCCTTCAAAGCTGCATTCAAGCTTTAGTTGCTTAGATGAGCTTAATCATAGACTGAAATTTTAAGCCGCTAGTCTGCTAATTGTTAGTATGTCTGGTTTGATGGGGGCTGGAGCACAACCTTTGAGAATGTATATTTGTTATGCTTTCCCCTTAGCCGTCTGTATAATCCAAAGTCGGATGCATCCTTAACTGAAGCATCTAGAACTCGGATGTGCATCTGAATCACCTGGGATTTTGTTAGAATGCAGATTCTAATTTGGGAGGTCCAGGGTGATTGCTAACATGTCCCCAGGACCTTGCTTTAATTTATGAAGTCTGAAACTATTCTTGAAAAAGTTACCTTTAAAAAACCAAGACTTTTCAGGAAATACGTTCCAATTGATGTTAAAAACAAAACACCACAAGCCCTTCAATGCAATGCTTAGCTTTTTTTTTTTTTTTTTAACTTCTAACGATTGCAAAACCATCTAAATCCTCCCAATTCCTTCCGCATGCCACTGAGCACAGTGCCCTGCGCCCCAAAGATACTTAATACACAGCAGCGAGGTCTGCATGCAAACCGGATGTAGATGTCATAACACAGCACATGATGTGGAAAACTGCCTGCTTCCAAGAAATGGGGGTTTCCAGAACAAGGAAAGTGATTATTTGCAGGAGGCTACTATTGGGTGGTAGTTTCTTGTTTTCTTTCCGTAGCCTGTTTACTACCTCTCTATGTTACAACATTAGAATAAAAATAATATTCTCATTTCCTTCAGAAAATTACTGGAAAAGCTGAGAGGGTTCCTGGAAGAGGGAAGAGACAGGGTGTGGGTCTAGATAGCATGGCTTTGGTGGACGGGAGAACACCGTGGCCTGTCCCTGCCCAGAGCTTAAACAGCATATTTACAATCTGGCTTCATTTTTACTATGTATTTATTTTTTTGAGGCACAATCTCGCTCCATTGCCGAGGCTGGAGTACAATAGTACAATCATAGCTCAGTGCAGCCTCTAACTCCTGAGCTCAAGTGATCCTCCCATCTCAGCCTGTTGAATAGCTGTGACTATAGGGACATAATACCAAACCCGGCTAATTAAAAAAAAAAAATTTAGTAGAGATGGGTGTTTCCCTATGTTGCCTGGGCTAGTCTCAAACTTGTGGGCCGAAGTGATCCTCCTGCCTCAGTCTCCCAAAGTGTTGGGATTACTGGCATAAGCCACCGTCCTGGTCACAATCTGGCTTTGTAAATGGATTATGCCGAAAGTACACTTTCTACTTTGGGGAGAAGTAAGGGAATAAATGTATCATGTAAAAATAGAATTTTCTTGTTTCGGAAAAGGAATTTTATTAATGTATAAGAGTCAAGAAATAAATAATTGAGGGATTTTTAGGGTAAAGAATATAATTATTAGCACATATGTACCATAAGTCCTGTAGAGATTACGCACTTTCTAGATAACAGACATCTAAACCCTGGGTCCATTGCTAAGACGCTTCCCCACTCCCACTTACTGAGTGTGTGCTGATGATTTCTTCAATTGAAATATAAATGACTGGTTTGCTGACTGTCACCAGGTCTGTGTATTTGTCCATATTAAACTTCTCTTCTGGCTCAGGGACATTACATGCTTCTTTGAAATATTTCCTAAAAAAGGGGGAAAAAGTCTTAAGATACACTCAAATTTGTACATTAAACAGTATCATCAAAATAGCTAGGAAATTTTGAATGATGACATGGACTTTGTTCCCATCTCAAACCTTGAGAGGATGTGTCACAGCTTCTTTCAGGCTGGCTTCTGTCTGTTGGAGCGGCATCCATGTTTCTGGATATTGGACCCAGCTCCTCAAACAGGATTGGAGAGAGTGGTAAGGGCCTCAGGCCCTGTTTGTGACTTAGTGATATCAAACTATGGGCAGGTCATCTTAAAAATGTTATTTTAAAAACGGCCCCTGAAACTTAAAAACTCAAACATGATAATTCTTGATCTCAGAATCAAATCTGTGTGATGAATACAATCGAAAAAGCAATTAATCAAATTTGCTGCTATAAACGGCACAAGCTCCCGGGCCTATATCACCCTCATCACGCTTTAGAGCTTCTGTTAGCAGTCTGACAAAAATGAGATCAAGTCTATGCTTCTTCGTTGCTGCAAATATCTGCTGGCTTTTGGAAAGACTTAAGGCTAGACACCCAAATACATAACATCTCTCAGTACTCAAGCCCTAAAAAGTCTATTTTAAACTATAGCAAGTTTTGGCAGAGATCAAGAAAAGTGAGACATGCTGTGATCACAATTTAGTAGTCCATGTATTTTTTGCCTAAACAATCCTTGTGCAGGTAGACTATATATTTTATTCTATAAAGTTGTAAATGTTTTTTATATGCCTGAAATCATCCTTGGTGTCTCGGGACCCGAGTCCTATGTACCTCTGCTTTCCCAGCCAGAGACTGGGGTGGTTAAACAGCAGGCAGCCCTGTTGTGGGGAGCGTGTTCCCATGTGACAATCGGGTTTCCTATGCTGCTTCGGTTATAATTTTTTATAGATTTCTGAGAAACACAAAGGATAAATATGAGTGGAAAAAAGGACTAATTTGGAAGAGGCTCACCTCTTCGGTCTTGTTTCTTCTTAGAGAATAGCTGGGAACATAAGTGATAATAACAGCAGTTAAAAATTCATGAGAAATGTAGGAAACGGATGTTACTCTGTGTGTGTGTGTGTGTGTGTGTGTGTGTGTGTGTGTGTGTGTGTGTCTGGGTCTCACCCTGTCACCTAGGCTGGAGTACAGTGGCACAAACACGGCTCACTGCAGCCTCGATCTCCCGGGCTCAAGTGATCCTCCTGCCTCAGCTTTCTAAGTAGCTGGGACTACAGGTATGTGCCACCATGCCCAGATAATTTTTAAAAATTTTTGTAGAGATGAGATCTCCCTATGTTGCCCAGCCTGGGTATTACTTTTTTAGTCAATGAGAAGAATGAAAAATTAGCAGCTTGAAAAATCAAAACTTTCTGTAGTAAGAGGATTTGGGGTAATTTTCTCACAAAAGGCCAGGAATTCTAAATAGAAATGAATAATCATGAACTACCTTTGTTTTCAGATAAGTCACTCACCCAGAGGGAAACTGAGGAATGGGAAATTAGTTTCCAAGTGAGGATTAAAAGGCCAAATTTATGTATTACTTCTATGGCCTGTTGATTAAATGGCAGACATCAGAACAAACATGACGTGTTTCCTCAGAGCTTCAGGAGAAGTGAATCTGAGTACCCGACTCATGCCTTTCTTGTGAATGATTAGTGACATAATTTGGAAACACAAAATCAATACAATTAAATCTTCTTACATGTGTCATGAAGAAAGGCTTGGGCATAGAACAGAACATATTCATATACGCAATCACCAACAAACATAAAATCTGGGTTTTCCCAACCCTTCAAAATCGAGTATTCCATTTCCTACTACAGTTATTCCTTGGTATGTTTGGGGGATTGGTTCCAGGAAATTTTACATATACATATACACCAAATGTGTACATACTCAAGTTCAAAATTGGCTTTGTGGAACCCATGTATGTGAAAAGTCATCTGTCTGTATATGTGGGTTTTACATCCCATGAATACCGTATTTTCTCAGTCTTTGGTTGAAAAAGCCTGTGTATAAATAGACCCGAGCAGTTCCAACCTGTGTTGATTACAAAGGTCAAAGGTATTTGATGTAAATAAGGGAAATTCTTCCTCATAGGAAAACTTTGTAAAAATGATTCCTCTCTTCTTAGGTCGAGAAAAGCAGAAATCTGATATTCTGATTTTTTTTTTTTTTTTAAATTGAGACAGAGTCTCACTCTGCTGTCCAGGCTGGAGTGCAGTGGCACAATCTTAGCTCACTGCAACCTCTGCCTCATGGGTTCAAGCAATTATCTACTCCAGCCTCCTGAGTAGCTGGGATTACAGGCACCTGCCACCACAGCCTGCTAATCTTTGTATTTTTAGTAGAGACAGGGTTTCACCATCTTGGCCAGGCTGGTTTTGAACTCCTGACCTTGTGATCCACCCACCTCGGCCTTCCTTGATTTTTAAATTCTAAGTACTAGATGCCTGTAGCATACAAGGAAGAACAAGTATTCCTTTTTGTGAGCAGCAGAAATAATATGGAAAAGACTGTGTAGCAGGAGTGCTGCAGTGGGGGCGGGACAGGATTGCCAGACAGAGGCAATCTTGCCTGTACTTCCCTCTGTCTTTCCCCCAGTGGCTGGTAGAAGAAATGCATGTAACCATCTGGGGTTCCTGTCCTCCATGCTCCACCTTAGCTCTGGGCACAGAACACATATTATTCTTGCCTACCATTCTTGCATGTTTCTCTAAAATGAATGGCCCCTCTCACCTGAATTCCTGATACGTCTCTGATAAATAATTGTTCATAGATGAGAGATGCTCATTTTCTCCTTCAAACAGCTTGTTGGAGGCTGCGTGCTGAAGAACCTTGGCCACCGATCCTAAGTTTCTCCTTTGGTCGGAATTTATCTGACCTCCAGCTGTCATGTCGATGATATCAAAGCCATCTGGAGCTACAATGGCTGGATTCATGTACCGGTAGTACAGGAGGTTTCCAACAATCTGGAGTGATGCAGAAGTGCAAGACCATTTTTAAGAGAGAAAACTCAAGAATTTTAGGGTTTTTTTTTAAAAAAAGATACATATTCTACATTTCTCAAGAGAAAGCAGATCATTTTCTGATCTAATCCTAATCAGGAGTTAAGTAAAGGCAATGAATATAATCACACATATTTAATAGCATAATTTACAAAGTTGTTTTTGATGAAAAATGCTCACTGCCCCCAAAATGCTCTAATACGCAGAATTTCAATAACATTTAGGATCTCCAAATTAATCTCAGCTTAATCAATTATCTTGAGAGTCATTAGAAACAGAAGACCTGCAGCTTATTACAAATAATCATACATGGGGAATCATCTTACAAAGTTATATGTTGGTGATTTTGATTCATACCCCCAGGAGAAGCTATGGTGAGATTACCCTTGAAAATCTACCTTTAATAGCTCATCTTCTGTTGCATCGGGGAATTTCTCATGGATCGAATTCTTCAGTACTTTGGCTATATACCTCAATCCATAACTACATATAAAACAGATGACAAAAGAAAATAATGGAAAAAAGGCTGAGTGAGGAAAAAACACACAGCAATTGTTCCAGTCAACTTCAGCTGAGCAGTTTTTCTAAAAATTAAACATAAGATGAGATGGTAATGGAATCACAGGACTTCCACTGATGATAATAACTGAGCTGTGTTTGCTACTGAACTACTGCCCCTTCTTTAGAGAACCAGTTAGGAATTTATAAGGTAAATGTAGGCCATCTTTTAAAATAGTAAACATCGTATAAGGGAAAACTCCTGTCTTCACTACAGGGGCTTATTGTTACATCATATTCCAATAACTTCCAGGAAAGAATGTTAAACTCACTACAAGTACAACTTACGGCAGTAGATCAAGGGAAGAAATGATAGAATTCAGGACTTTGTCGGTGACCCTTCTCAGGTTCTCAATGGAAGCCTCCAGTTTATTTTTCACTTCTGGGTATGTTAGAGCTTGTTCTGTGGTCACATCATAAGGCAACTTGCTGAAAACACAAAGGCTTTAAATTAGCTGGAAGCTTAAGTATAAGCATGAATTTTCCTGCCAAGTTTGTTCTATGTAAAGCTTTGTATAGTGAATTGGACTTTGCCTGCTGACTCCAGTAACAAAATGTTTATTAAGTGAGGGGAGGCTCTACCCTCACAGAGGGACCTTCTGCAACTTGGAGCAGGAAGGACTTGAGGCCGTCCCTCTGGGCTCTTCTGGCAAAATCATAGGCAGACCCAGGTAATTTAGACTCAGCTAAATTTCTTTTAATTATAAAAAGCAAATGTTCTGCCAGGCACAGTGGCTCATGCCTGTAATCTTAGCACTTTGGGAGGCCGAGGTGGGTGGTTTGCCTGAGCTCAGGAGTTTGAGACCACCCTGAGCAACACTATGAAACCCCGTCTCTACTAAAATACAAAAAATTAGCTGGGCATGGTGGCTTGCGCCTGTAGTCCCAGCTACTTGGGAGGGCGGGACAGCAGAATTGCTAGAACGTGGGAGGTGAAGATTGCAGTGTGCCGAGATAGCGCCATTGCACTCCAGCCTAGGCGGCAGAGTGAGACTCCATCTCCAAAAAAAAAAAAAAGAAAGAAAGAAAATGTTCATTATAGAAAAATAAAATCACATATAATCTAAAGCAATACCAAAGCAGACAACCAATTTTCACACCTTAGTGCATAACTGTCCAAGTCTCCTTTGTGCATGTATGTCTATGGGTCTCACAATATTGATGGGTATAATGCAATTTGTGTATATAGACATTCTATACAGGTCTTGTGTGTGTGTATGTACATGAGCATTCTTTTCCCAGAAAAATGGGTTACTGTACCGAACTCCAACTGGAAAATATACCCTGAACATTTTTTTCTGTGCCAACAAATGTGTATGTATACCACCATTCCAAATACTTATTTCATTATGTGCTATACAAGCATTTACTTAACAAATCCCTCAAAGCTAAATATTTTGACTTTTCCTGACTTTTTGTTATTACACACAGGAATGTGACAACCACCCACATAATTACATAATTCTCTGTGTACACTTTATTTCACAGACATCCTTGTACAGGAAACAAGAAACTAGGATTGCTTAAATCTACAAACAACCACTCAGAGTAAGCCAATCCTACCTGGATTGTTAAACCTTACGCGTTAAAGTTACTTGCTTGGTAACTGTAAAAAAAGTACGTATTATCAGGTAAAGAGAGAGTGTGCACCATCTCTAGGTCTAGGTTTAGAAACATACAAAGAAAATAAACAAGGGAGAGAATTATGAAAGTTGTGGCATTGCGGATCACCTGGCTCTGAAATTTGAAAATACCATTTAGTATCAAGATGACCAAGAGTCTGAGAATGTGATTTGCATGGATATGTTAAAGGGAGGTAACATTTTGGATTGACAACTGACTTTGTACGGTTTGTCCAACGAAGTTTAATGGTATAAATAAATACACATGTAAAAATGATCATAAAACATAACTGAAGACCAACACCTTCCTGACTTTGTTACCTGGCCTCTCCAGTCTGTGTTTCTAGTTGGTTCACCCAAGCCTTGTAGACCTCTACAGGGCTTGTGTTGATAATCAGCGACTTGTCGTCGATGATCTCTTTGACCACTGGAGCCAGGAGTTGGCGCAGGGTGTTCTGTCCTCGGGCACCTCTGTTGAAGCTGACGACCATCTTGATGACTGTAGGGTTACCAGTAACTATGTCCTGTACCTGGTCCACTTTCGATCTAAAAAAGCCCAACACGAAAGAAAATGGATTGCTTCTATGGATACAGTGTTTTTTTTTTTTTTTTTTTTTTTTTTTTTTTTTTTTTTTTTTTTTTTT
>NW_016107365.1:6207892-6258131 GCF_001604975.1 Cebus imitator | reverse complement strand
TTTTTTTGACAGAGTCCTGCTCTGTCACCCAGGCTGAAGTGCAGTGGTGTGATCTTGGCTCACTGCAGCCTCTGCTTCCCGGATTCAAGTGATTCTCTTGCCTCTCTTGCCTTGGCCTCCCAAGTAGCTGGGACTACTGGTATATGCCACCACATGTCCAGGGCTAATTTTTGTATTTTTAGTAGAGACGAGGTTTCGCCATATTGGCCAGTCTGGTCTTGAACTCTTAACCTCAGGTGATCCACCCACCTCAACCTCCCAAAGTGCTGGGATTACAGTCATGAGCCATGGTGCCGGGACTGAATACAGTTTTAAACAATGTATCCTCTCTCTGGCAGCCAAAGACTTCATGGAATTACACGTTTTTTTCTATGAAAATCAAAGTTAGTGTGCTTTTTAAAAACAAGCAATCATTTATAAGGTGTATATTTCTTTTTTTTTTTTTTTTCTTTTTGAAACAGAGTCTCACTGTTGTGCAGGCTAGAGTGCAGTGGCTCACTGCAACCTCCGCCTCCAGGGTTCAAGCAATTCTCCTGTCTCAGCATCTCAAGTGGCTGGGATCACAGGCATGTGTCACCATGCCCAACTAATTTTTATATTTTCCGAGAGATGGGTTTCACCATGTTGGCCAGGCTAGTCCCAACTCCTGACCTCAAATGATCCACCCACCTTGGCCTCCCAAAATGCTGGGATAGGAGGCACGAGCCACCTCACCCAGTCTCTAAGGTGTATGTTTCTTAGATGAGCAATTTGAGGATCTAAAAATAAAGTCCCAGCCTCAATTTCAACCTATAAGGCAGGTATAAGCTGAAAATAGACCAGGACTAACAATACTGGGTAACACTGTATAAGTATCACTCCTCTGTAGTTATCAAATTTCAAAAACAACTTTCTTGATTGAATAAACTGTTTCACTTCTTCAAATCCCACTTAAAGCTGCGATACAGCTTCCAGCCGTATGGAATGGCTGAGAGAGCGCTACTTGATTTATGGTGCTGACTCTCAGGGCCTCTCCCCTCTCTTCCTCCCCTTTCCCCCTTCCTCCTCTTGACCACTCTCTCTCCCTCTTCCACCTCCTTCCTTTAGAGCCTGACAGTGCCTGGTCCTTAACTTATCCAGTCATGTTTTTTTATTTCCTTTGCTGGCTCCTCTTCCCACTTTTAAATGCTATTTTTGTTTACTTTTTGACTAATTGTAGGTGCTTGTAAGGCAAATGAGGGTAAATCAATGTCCAAGCAAAAGAATAACTGGTCTACCAGAGCCCAGCCAAACCTCACGCACAGGCACAGCTTGACCCGTCATCTCTCTGGGACCTATCCCTCTGAGGTCAGGAGTTTGAGACTAGTCTGGCCAACACGGTGAAACCCATCTCTACTAAAAATACAAAATTAGCCAGGCGTGGTGGTGGGCACCTGTAGGCCTAGCTACTTGGGAGGTTGAGGCAGGAGAATCACTTGAACTCAGGAGGCAGAGGTTGTAGTGAGCTGAGATCATGCCACTGTATTCCAGCCAGACTGACAGAGCGAGAGTTCGTCTCCAAGAAAAAAGAAAAGATTTCACAGATCCCCAAAAATCAAATAGAGCCTTAATGGCTGGGCCTTTACTCAGTGTCTCCCATGACCTGGCCATACCCTATCTTTCATGGTTCATCTCCCGGTAGTTAGTGATTGAGTCACATTCTGGGTAGACGAATCTACTTTCCTTCTTGTACCTATGCCTGTGCTGTTTCCACCACCATTGTGCTTTATTTCCTTTTTCTATCTCTTCTTATAAAAATTGTAGCTATTCCTCAAGGTTTTGGGTCAAGCACCTTCTCTTCCGTAAAATCTTTACTAGTGAACCTAGTTGGAACCTTTCCTCCTATCCTCTAACGTGATACACTGTACATGTCCTTCATTTAGACACATCCTTCATTTAGTACTTACCACATTCCACTGTATAGCATTCTTGTTTCTCTCAAATCACATTTCTCACTGGCTTATAGACACCTCGAGGGCAGAGGTTCCTGGCTCCCATGCTCCCAAAACCAATGGGAGCTAGCATAACTTAAGGTTTCCACAAGTCAGACAGGCCACCTGAGCTAAGGACATTTCTCATGCATGTTTCTCAGCCCACTCATTATAGCTGCCTACACAAGTTTTACATTAACTGAGTCAGAAAATAAATTAGCAAAGGTAGCTTAAGTTCTAGTAAGAAGGGAAGACGGTTTAGGCAGAGATTGCGCTCTGCATTCCCACCCGTTAAATGGCTTTCCTACTCAGAATTTTAATTAATTTAAATGTTCTCAATGGTTTTCAAGAAGCTATTGATTTTCAGTTGTTACAAACATACAAAATCAAAAGGTAATTTAACACTAGAGAAAGTATCACTGGTGGGAGAAAATGGTACCTGAATATAGGTCTAATGACATAGAAATATTCTCCAGAAACTTGATATATTTTAATATGTGAGAATAACTTATGAGAATTTAAAAATAATTTTAGGAAATCAAAGACAGCCTCCACTAACAAAAGCATCTATTCATTGATATTTTTACATACGTATTTGTATACCTACTTTATTTCTTCCTCCAGAGCAGTTTTAAAAAGCTTGAGAAGTAGATATTCTTCTCGCTGATTAGAAGCATAATTATATAGTGTGAAAATAACAGTATCCATAAATTTAGTGGACTTGTTCTGTGGCATCTGGAAAATCAGTTTAGCCAAGTATAAAGGGTTGGTCTAGAAAGAAAGAAGGAAGAAAACAAAAAATCCCATGAAACAGTAGGTTAATATATCATTAAAGCACACAGCAGTATCTGATTCCCTGCTCTTCAATGACTCAATATGTCACGAAAAGCATATAGATAGGTATATAAAGTAATTTTTATGTGCCAGGTACTCATCTCTATGCCTTTAGTATATAGTATAACTTTCTACTATTGCTTCCTATAGACTGATATTACATAATTTTCTACTTTAGCTTCCTATGGTATATTAATATTTTAAAATATTCCTATCAAATATTACTCAATATTAATATCATACTATAGAAAGCTAGAGTAGAAAATTATGATAGGATTTAAATGATGCACACGATATAATACACTTTACGTATTATATCCACTTTTTACTGTTGTCCTTTTTGAGCCACATGTTCATATTTATTGTAGGGATGGGGGCCAATAGAATCTGGTGTCCAAAGACACTGGCAAAGCTTGGGCATGGTGGCTTACACCTGTAATTCCAGCACTTTGGGAGACTGAGGCAGAAGTATAGCTTGAGCCCAGGAGTTTGAGACATGTCTGGGCGACATGGACAGGCCCTGTATCTAGAAAAAAATAAAAATAAATTAGCCGGGCATGGTAGTGTGTGCATGCAGTCCCTGCTACTCCAGAGGCTGAGGTTGACAGGATCACTTGAGCCCAGTATTTTGAGGCTGCAGTGAGCCGTGATCGTACCACTGTATTTCAGCCTAGGCAACAGACTCTGTATCTAAAAAAAACCAAACCAAACCAAACAAAACAAAAAAGTAGACTAAGGATCCAGCTACATAGACTGGCCTAGAAGGATTGATGGATGAATAGAAGGAAATGCATACTATCTTGTCAGACTGGAAAGAACAGGAAGAGAAAACATTTACAATGTGGAGACAGCGAATGGCCACAATGTTCTACACAGAGTGAGAAGGGAGAGTAAGGCAGGGAGGCTGAAGAGAGGGGTGAAGGTCACGACAGCTGATAAGGGAAGTGCCAGAAGACCATGAACAAAAAACAACAAAGGACTGAAATGGACGTGGAACCCTGCGGGCTCTGATGAGGATGGAGCCACTGGACACAGAACCAGCCTTCACGGTGAAGTGGCTTTTCTCCAGCAGCTACACCTACCAGGCAGATGTTCAAAGAAAACAACAGTATTCAGGTTATAGAGGAAATTATGTACAAAAGGAAAATTAACACTCCTCAACTTCATCTCCCTTCTGACAAGAGAAAAAAACTTTTTCCATACTTGAAAACTAGTATTCATCTAATATAATCAAGCAGTTTGGGTAGTTTTTAAGAAATCTCAAATTCTGGTTTACTTAACTACTTAGATTTACTTTTAAGTTCATAATGGTTGGTTGAAATTTTATAAGTAAGCAGATCTGGCCTTTTTCTTGATAGCTCTATAGTGATTCTTTTTCAATGTGAAGTATATAGGAATTAGGAGAAAGGAAACTTACTCTAGAACTAAAGAAAGATGCCTACTCACCATTCCTACTAAGGTTACCTAAAAACTTTAAATTTAGGTTCATACTGAAGAGACAACCCCCCCAAAACCTATACTAGCTGAACTGTGGCTTTGGATAAGAATTTTTGCTGGGTTGGGTGTGGTGTCTCATGCCTGGAATCCTAGTGCTTTAGGACGCCGAGGTGGGTGGATCACTTGAGCTCAGGGGTTTTAGATCAGCCTGGGCAATATGGCGAAACCCTGTCTCTACAAAAAACATGAAAAAATTAGCCGGGCATTGTGGGATGTGTCTATAGTCCCAGCTACTCAGGAGGCCAAGGTGGGAGGGGTGCTTGAGCCCAGGAGATGAAGGCTGCAGTGAGCTGTGGTTTCTGGGCATTCTGGGGAAGGATTTTCTTTTCTTTGTCACTACAAAGAAAGAAAAAGTCGGCTGGGCACAATGGCTCACGCCTGTAATCTCAGCACTTGGGGAGGCCGAGGTGGGCAGATCACACGTTCAGAGTTCGAGACCAGCCTGGCCAACACGGTGAAACCCTGTCTGTACAAAAAATACAAAAATTAGCCAGGCATGATGGCGGGTGCCTGTAATTCCTGCTACTTGGGTGGCTAAAGCAGGAGCATCGTTTGAATCCAGGAGGCAGAGGTTACCATGAGCCGAGATCGCACGATTATAGTCCAGCCTGGGCAACAGGGCGAGACTCTGTCTCAAAAACAAACAACAAACAACAACAAAAAGAAAAAGTCTTGCTAAAGTGTAACCTGCAGGTCAAAGGAATCCAGGCCATTTTCTTTCCTATAATTTCTTCAGTGATATTGGGCTAATGTCTTAAAAGAAGAGAAGGAGAAGAAAAATATGACTTTAAAAGAGACTTCACTTGATACAACTGAATGGTTGCACCCTTTGATTGTACATTTTGGATTGTTTGCGGATAAAGTTTGGTGGAATTATTCTAAACATGCTCCTATGCTTTTTCTTCTTCCCATTAATGCACCTCCATTACATAATAAACAATACAAGCCTTAGGCCAACGACTAGATTTTGACTTATGACAAATTCTGTCAAATTGAGAAAACTAAATTCTAAAGAATCTTCAATATGCTTGAAATTTCATGGATGTAAAAAAAGATAAGTGCCTAAGATTAAATTTCAAACCGGTGGTTGACTATTAAATCAGGCCAAGCAAAGTCCTTTCCTACTTAAAGTGAGCCCCCTTTCTTTCTAGAAGGTTTGCTGGTATGAAGCAGTGGGTTCCACAGACAAATTACTGTTAACCTTTTCCCTCTGAGCCGCCATGTGGTGGCCACTTGTGTGAAGATGTTCATATGTTTGAAGATGTTCTCCAGTATCTTATTCCAAGTACAGAATTTTCAAATCTACCAAAATTAACACTGTGTTTCTCCTCTATTTATGGTTTGTGTAATGTGCTCTCCATACATCTACTGCCAGTGACATCCTCTAACAAAGATCCAAGCATCTCCGTGCTTTGAGGGAATCCCAACAGTGGCCCCACTCTGAGGGACATCTGACTCTTACAAGGGAGAACTATGGATCCACCTCTCTGGGGAAACTTTTCCTGCTGAAGAGGATGCTTGTTTATATCTATTGCTATCACACAGTTTCCTCTGTGATGAACTGTACGTACTAGTAAGGCTTACGGGCTAAATTAACTGTCAAACAAAACAGTAAGTGATCCATCAAAGTCCAATCATAACCAGTCCAACTTATTAGTTCTCACCATTACTCAGGAAGCAATGGGAAATTACTATTCGTTTAGATCAGAGTAATGCCATGAAAATACAAAAGAAAAAAGAAGTACTATTTTGAAATCCCAAACCCTTTGGCTCTTTCCCCCACAGAACGGGAAGCTGGTTCTGGTAAATATACACATACAGTTATTTTTTTCATGAATGACAGCACCTGTTTTTTTTGGGTATTATTAGATTTATACTGTTTCTGCAGGTAACCGTAGTATATCATTGTGAAGAACATGAGCTCTGAAGTCAAACTGCCTGCATTTCAAAACCCCTGCTTTATTTATCATTTACTGGCTATGTCTCAGTTTCCTCATCTGTAATGCAGGAACAACAACAGTACTCATTCTCTCACAGCTCCCAGGGTTATGGTAGGAATTAAATGAGAATATGTATGTAAAGCACTAACAGTAGCACTTGGTACTTGGTAGATGCTCAAAACACTTATGCTATTATAGTTGAAGCATGGGAAAAGACTCCCTGCAAGCCACATACATGAAACATAGTGTTATTCCCAAACTCAGAATGAAAGATAAATTGTTCTCACCTGTAAAAGGTAAAACAGCTGCTGATACGTTTCTAGTGTTTTTCTCCTCTCCTTACTCAAACTTTTTATTCCCTGGTTGTCAGTGTTATTCAATATTTCCATTTCTCCTCCTTTTTTCTTATTCAGCTTTTTACTGTGTGAAATTACATCCTGTAAAAAAATTTATCAGATTACTACTTTTTAATTCTCATACTATTTACCTCCTCCCTTCTCAGACAGGATTGAAACACACCTAACTGGAAATACAGGCACATCTTATTGTATTGTGCATTGCTTTACTGTGCTTCACAGACACTGCTTTTTTTTTTTTTTTACACAAACTAAAGGCTTGTGCAATCCTGCACTAAACATGTCTATTGTCACCATTTTTTCCAATAGCATGTGCTTACTTTGTGTCTCTGTGTCACGTTTTGATAATTCTTTCAACATGTATAACTTTTTCATTTTTATACTATCAGTTATGGGGCTCTGATCTTTTTTTCTTTCTTTGAAATGGAGTCTCACTCTGTCACCCAGGCTAGAGTGCAGTGGTGTGATTTCAGCTCACTGGAATCTCAACCTCTGCCTCCCAGGTTCAAGGAATTCTCCTGCCTCAGCCTCCCAAGTAGCTGAACTACAGGTGCCTGCGACCACACCAGCTAATTTTTGTATTTTTAGTAGAGACTGGGTTTCACCATTGTTGGCCAGGCTGGTCTTGACCTCCTGCCCTCTTGACCCATCTGCCTCGGCCTCCCAAAGTGCTGGGATTACAGACGTGAGCCACTGTGCCTGGCCTACCAGTGATCTTTGATGTTACTATTGTAATTGTTTTGGGGTGCCACAAACCATGCCCATATAACTTAATCAATAAATGTGTCTGTTCTGGCTGCTTCACCAACTTTCCTTTTTCTCTTCCCTCCTTAATGCCCCCTATTCCCTGAGACACAACGATACTGAAATTAGGTTAACAACCATACGATGGGCCAGGTGTGGTGGCTTACGCCTGTAATCCCAGCATTTGGGAGGCCGAGGCAGGCAGATCATGAGGTCAGGGGATTGAGACCATCCTGGTCAACACGGTGAAACCTGTCTCTACTAAAAATACAAAAATTAGCTGGGCGTGGTGGCATATGCCTGTAATTCCGGCTACTCGGGAGGCTGCGGAAGGAGAATCACTTGAACCCAGAAGGCAGAGGTTTGCAGTAAGCTGAGATCGCACCATTGCACTCCAGCCTGGTGACAGAGTAAGACTCCGTCTCACACAAAGTAAATAAATAAATAAAATAGCCATACGATGGCCTCAAAGTGTTCAAGTAAAAGTTACACATCTTTCACTGTAAATCAAAAGCTAGAAATGATTAAGCTTAGTGAAGAAGGCATATCAAAAGCTAGGACAGGCCTAAAGCTAGGCCTCTTGCACCAAAGAGCCAAGTTGTGAATGCAAAGAAAAATTTCTTGAGAGAAATTAAAAATGCTACTCCAGTGAACACATGAACGATTAAGAAAACAAAGTGACCTACTGCTGATGTAGAGAAAGTTTGATTGGTATGGATAGAAGATTAAACCAGCACAACATTCCTTTAAGCCAAAGCCTAATCCAAAGCAAGGCCCTAACTTTCTTTCTTTTTTATTTTTTTT
Source organism: Cebus imitator (assembly GCF_001604975.1). Taxonomy (NCBI): domain Eukaryota; kingdom Metazoa; phylum Chordata; class Mammalia; order Primates; family Cebidae; genus Cebus; species Cebus imitator. The sequence continues at coordinate 6,250,007 of NW_016107365.1, read as the reverse complement.
ATTATACTTTAATTCCTGGGATACATGTGCAGATCTTGCAGGATTGTTATATAGGTATACACTTGCTATGGTGGTTTGCTGCCTCCATCCCCCTGTCCCTTACATTAATTATTTCTCCCAATGCTGTCCCTCCCCAATTTCCCCATACCCCGCTCTCCCTCCCCTAGCCCTCACCCCCCAACAGATCCCACTGTGTGATGTTCCCCTCACTATGTCCATGTGTTCTCATTGTTCAACACCCGCCTATGAGTAAGAAAGAACATGTGATGTTTGGTTTTCTGTTCTTGCATCAGCTTGCTGAGAATGATGGTTTCCAGATTCATGTATGTCCCTACAAAGGACATGAACTTATTCTTTTTTATGGCTGCATAGTATTCCATGGTGTATATGTGCCACATTTTCTTTATCCAGTCTATCATTGATGGCAAGGCCCTAACTTTCTTCAATTCTGTGAGGCCTTAGAGAAGCCAGGAAGCTTCAGAAGTAAAGTTGGAAGCAGGCCAAGTACAGGGGCTCATGCCTGTGATCCCGGCATTTTGGGAGGCCAAGATGGGAGGATGGCTTGAGGCCAGGAATTTGAGATCAGCCTCGGCAACATAGCAAGACCCCATCTCTATAAGCACATTTTAAAAATAAGCCAGGTGGCTTCTGCCTGTAGTACTAGTTACTCAGAATTCTGAGACCTGCTGTAAGAAATACAGTTTCCATTTTTTATTGGCGAACACACATACACTCTCTCTTTCATTAATTATACATGCTGATATTTTCTATTTGCTTTTATTTTATTCCACTTTTAAAGATTGCTCTCCGCATGTTATCACTTATAAGTGGGAGTTGAACAATGAGAACAGATGGACACAGGGAGGGGAACATCACACACCGGGGTCTGTTGGGGTTTAGCAGGTAGGGGAGGGATAGCATTAGGAGAAATATCAGCTGTAGATGACAGGTTGCTGGGTGCAGCAAACTGTCATAGCACATGTATACCTATGTAACAAACCAGCACACTCTGTACATGTATCCCAGAACTTAAAGTATAATAATAATAGAAAAAAGATCGCTCATTGTGACACACTAAATTGATTTCATGACCCTAATGGCACATGGCTCATATTTTAAAGTCACCGTTCTAGAACACCTCCCCTGCCACTTAACATTAGTTCACTGTGCCAGAGTAAGTGGCAAGAAAGTTGCTTTTCCAAAACTTCTTCCAGATTTTTGACTGAGCTCTTAGCTGGACCTCCACATGAAGACTCTCTTTGCACATCAGGAAGGCTGGCCCAGTGTCCTTAAGGGGCACTATGGGCAGTGTGGTCAGCACAGAGTTTCACTGTGCATGCACTACTGGCCATCCATCTCCCTGGCCCCATCCCACCAAATACCAGCAGGGGCCCCTAGTCATTTTCACAAGCGGATATGTGCCCGCCCCCATTTACAATTGACCCTGGGGATGAAAACCACCGTCAGGTCTTGCCTAAGGGGCAAGCTCTAAATCTGTTTACTTCCTGGCACCCCATTCTCCCATAGCTCTGGTCAGCCCATTGAGAGCTGGGGTCTAGGCTCTAGGAAGCCCTGGAGTAAGACAGTTCCATGTGGTTACATCCATTGCCTTTCAGGTCCATGATTTTATTCTTTCTCATTCTCAGCTCAGAGAGAGGCAACCTTGATTTACCCACTTATTTCTGTCACCCCAATTGCTTTCATAGAGAAAGTGGGGAGGGGAGTTGATTTACATTCCCATAACATTTTAAAAAAAGCAACATTGCCCCCTTGTTTTATCAATCTATAGTGTCTTCAGTACAAAGGAAGTGCAGTTACCACCCAGATAGAGGTCAAAGAGGAACCTAGGCAAGCTGCCGTCTGATAATCCTTATCTGTAAGAAGTCCTAAGACATCACTAGAGTAAGTGTGGCTTACAGTGTCAGTTATTCCATGTTCTTCCTCTTCAGATAGCTGGTGACATGTAAATCATGCAACTCCCTCAAGTACACAGAATAAATCTATTACCTTGATTTTAAATATATGGCAGTGAAAAAAGCCTTGCTACTTATAATCCCCTCCCTTTCCCTCCCAAGTGTTTTCAGTGGAGGTTACTCTGGAAACTGGGGGCTTTTTGTTTTGTTGCAGACTTCAACTTCTGGGTGATGTAGGCTTCTTCTTCTGGTTTTTGCTGTATACAGATGAGAGGGTAAGGGTGGTGAGCAAGATCTGGGGCAGATCTAAATTCCTCTGCATTAGAAACAGAGAGAGTTGGTTAAGGCAGGGCAGGAAGAGGAACGGAGGGATGGAACCCGCAGAGGCAATGCTGAACCCAGAAAGGGGAAGAAAGAGGGTGGGCCGGTGGCTGTGCTGATGGAACAGGGCCTGTCTGCTGGAGCTCCAGGGGTAAAGCCAGCACCGCAATGGAGAGAGCCCCCCTTCCTTCTCCCTGTGAGGCTCTGACTTGCTCACGAATGCGCTCGTGTGAATGGAAGTTTGCTTTGGGAAGCTTGAAGATGGGGACAAGAGGCAACCCAGACAGGGATAACAAACGTGGGCAGATACTTTTTATTCATCAAAACTCACTTTTCCTGATTCTCAATAAAGATTGAACATCAGAGGAATACCATGGTTTGAAAGAGCAACCGTATTTCGTTTGTTCATGGTAACCCCACATCTCAATGCTGCCCTTTTGCCACCAGCTTTCCCCTGGGCCTGATAAGGGGAGAGCTGTATGCAGGTATTATGCGATGATATAAACATTTTTGTAGAAAGTGTGGGCTAGTTTGAAGGGCTTGGGCTTGGGCTTTGGAGTCATAAAGATATGGGCATGTACAGAGTATAATTAGCTTGGTAAACTTGCACAAGTTAACCTAAGTTTCAGTTTTCTCATCTATAAAGTGAGCGTAATAACAGCAATCTTACTGAGTTACTGTGAAGAGTAAAAATATATGTAAATCATCTAGAACATTTTCCAAGGAAGAAAACACACTCAGAGAAAGGTTAAGAAACATGCTCAAGGTCACTTGTTAATATAAGCAGTGAGACCAGGTGCGGTGGCTCATGTCTATAATCCCACCACTTTGGGAAGCTGAGGTGGGCGGATCATGAGGTCAGGAGTTCGAGACCAGCCTGGCCGACATAGTGAAACCCCACCTCTACTAAAAATACAAAAAATTAGCCATAAGTGGTAGTGGGTGCCTGTAATCCCAGCTACTTGGGAGGCTGAGGCAGGAGCCTGTGACAGTGTAAGACTCTATTTCAAATATATGTGTGTGTGTGTGTGTGTGTGTGTGTGTGTGTGTGTGTATATATATTGCAGTGAAGTAGTATAATTAAGTATTAATAGTAAAAAGTCTCAATCCTAGGTTTCAGATAGTACTGGCCTACAAATCCGGGCTCTTACTTGACACATCACACTCATGAATGGGAATTTTAGTTTTAGATTAGCATTAGTTTCTATTTAGCACTAGTTTTAGATAAGTGTTAGTTTCTGTTTAGCACTAGTTTTAGATTAGCGTAAGTTTCTATTTAGGCTTTCCTTCCAGCTAGGCTTGCCGCTACTTGTTTTTGGCCTCCAAGAAACCTCTATTTCAGTTGCTTTGTCTTCTTTCTCCAAACCATTCTTTTTGCCTAAAACCAATGTTAGTCACTTCACTAACCTACAGAATTTGAGGTTTTTAGGAGGAACGCTGATTTTAAAAGAACTGTAAAAATGTTAAGGTTACTAGCAAAAGTCAGCATTGTTCTATAAGCACAAAGCCATTTCCCTTTACAACCTCTCTTTTCCTCACTGAACACACGCTCATTGTTGAGAATAAAGAGGTGTGTGGCGGTGGGGAGAAGGGAAGATAAACTTTATCACCAAAGAAAATTCACTTAACTTCTTTCTTCTTTTGGCATATTATTATTGTTTTTGATAAGAAGAAGTCATACTACCTTAGGCACTAGTTGCTTCTCTACGATATTGCAAACCTTTCCCCATTTTAAATAGTCTCAAAAAGCATTATTTTCAGTGGCTGTATGACATCCATATTAAACTAATTTTGTTGTCCTCTGTGTATTGTTTTGACCTTTAGATTGTTTCCCACTTTTTCACTGCTATAAATAAAGCTTCCACTGCTCTGTTCTTGTATCACTACAAATGCTCTGTCAATAAGGCTAACGGCTACATATTTAATAATCATGAGTTTAACCACTAAAAAAATGCTGGATACATATTTGGTGTTTGAAAATGTGTTGAAAAATTTCACAATGCTATCTATTCCTAATAAATGACTTTTAAAAACCACAAAACCTCAAGCATTCATGAAGATCTGATAACTTATCATGATTGCATTTCCAAAAGATACATATTATTTAAACTATTTACTGATTTGTAACTAAGCCTTTATTTTAAAAGGCAAGACATTTCCTGTTTATGACTTTATGGGGATAGGATGAAACACCAGTTTAAGGCTATAAAAAGCATTCTCTGAAGAACCTTCTGGAATATATTACACTTTAAAAGTTCTCATGTGTGCCAAACAATACAAATATATTATTTTTTTAAAAGTACCTTTTTTTCTGGATAAAATAATAAAAGTGAGTGAAGTATGGAACATTTAAACTGTAGTTTTATTCCTGAATATTTGGAAGAGATGATCATTTCTGTTTATAAAATGCTGGTTTTTTGTATTTTCTCCTCCACAATTGCCCTGGTATCTTTATGATGTCTGGAGGGCCTGCCTGGGGCATTCACATGGCCATGTAACTGGCAGCCGTCTCTGGCTGCTAATCTCCCAGTTGTCCAGAACACTCGCTTAGTTGCTGGCGGCTGGCGCTCTACTTACCACCCACTGCAGCCTTCTCAGAGCTTCCAGAAAGTCACTTTCCCACTCTGACCTATTAGTTTTCTGAAACTGATGTGGCACATCGGAAGGGAACAGGCACATGGAGACATCCTAGGCATCTGTTCTTGGGTAAAAATGATGCTTTTTATACTTTTTTTTTGAGCCTTGATGTTGGCAGGTTTTACACAGATATGAAACCACACCATGATTTATTTAGAAGCTATCAGCAAGAGCAGTGTGACTCTATAGGGAGCCACATTTTGGAAGCACATAGGGGTACTTTTAATAACAATTGAAGGGCATTCCTCATTTCTAGTGAGCAGGGATTGGGGATGAGAGGTCCTCTGCGATCTGGCAATTTGTGGGATAACGTTGTATAAATAACTGCCCATGCCTTGCGTGATAGAACTTTTGAATGTCTTACTGGTCATTTACATAGGTCAAGATTCTGTTTGTAATTATCTGAGGCTAGAATCTAATTGTTTTATGTAGATGCATAATACATTTTCCCCACACAAAATCTAGGATTTTCTAGGATTGCAATTGCGTAAATTGGGTAGAGATGACACTTGGCTAATGCTGAACTTTAAAAAGAGCTGTTTTCCATTTTGGAAAATGAGGTCCTGCCAGTTCTACAACCTCCCACATCAGTTACCACTGCAGCCCTCACAATCTGTAGCTGTTCTATGAAGAGGTCCACACCCCTGGTAACTTTATCACGTCTTCCAATGACATCAGGCATACACATTTTCTCATTAAAATGTGTGCTTTTATTATCAATTATTCTTTAAATTTCTCTTTTGGATTCATATAAAGAGCCTAGTCTTATTCTGAAGGTATATATGTTAGTTAAATTTTTATCATATGTAGATTTCATTTCAGAACGATAAAGAAGCCTTACAAAATGTTATAAAAGGGGGGCATAAAATTTTACAGACCGGAAAACCACTAATTTATGATAAAAATGATAAACAAAAACTTATTCTAGATTCCAAATGAACTTAGCTAGACTAAAGTGTCATGGACATACATAACCACACACAGCATAATGTTTCAATCAATAGCGGACCTCATATAAGACATTAGTCCTATAAGATTATAATATGGTATTTTTACTGTATGTTTTCTTTTTTTTTTTTTTTTTTGAGGCGGAGTTTCACTCTTGTTACCCAGGCTGGAGTGCAATGGCGCGATCTCGGCTCACCGCAACCTCCGCCTCCTGGGTTCAGGCAATTCTCCTGCCTCAGCCTCCTGAGTAGCTGGGATTACAGGCACGCACCACCATGCCCAGCTAATTTTTTGTATTTTTAGTAGAGACGGGGTTCCACCATGTTGACTAGGATGGTCTCGATCTCTTGACCTCGTGATCCACCCACCTCGGCCTCCCAAAGTGCTGGGATTACAGGCTTGAGCCACTGCACCCGGCCTTTACTGTATGTTTTCTATGTTGAGCTATGTTTAGATCCACAAATACTTACCATTGTGTTACAACTGCCTACAGTATTCAGTACAGTCACATGCTGTACAGGGGTGTAGCCTAGGAGAAATGGGCTTTAACATAGAGCCTAGGTGTGTAGTAGACTCTACCATCTAGGTTTGGGTAAGTGCTCTATGATGTTTGCATCAGGACAAAATCACCTAATGCCGCATTTCTTAGAATGTATCCCTGTCATTAAGTGACTCTTGATTGTATGTGGGCATGTTCCCTCTTCTGGGAGCTGACAGTCCCCACTGACCTCTAGTGTGATCCTGTTTTTCACCAGGAGTCCAATCTTGATGTCCATCAGGTTCAGGTCTTTTTCCAGCTGTTGATTGGCCCTGATCTTGGTCACAACTTCTTCCCTTAATCGTGCAACCTCTAGTTCCTCCTGGAAATCCAAATCACTTTGGTCCAATAGGTATACAAATTTGCGAATTACTGTTAACGGTGGATTTTCGGAGCCAACTGCAGTGACAGGAACAGATATACTTTAATTAGGAAAGCTTGGAATGATTATCGACAGGAAACAAACAAGGTCATTAAATAATTACTAGAAAAATATACCAATGAAAGTACTTGGTCTAGGGTGAGAATCATTCTATCCACCCCCATGCAATTTAAAATCTGGACAAGGAAACTGATCAATAAATAAATGTACAAAACGGCTATCTGGTCCCACTCTTTCCTAGTTATCAACTCCCCTTCTATCAGCTCTGTCTCTCACAGTTGCCTGGACTCATGCATAAGAAGATAGTCCTATCTATGCCTCATTCCTGAGGAATCTGGGAAAGAAAGTCAACATAAGTTACCTCGACCGTGAGACCTTGTGCTTGAGCTAGATAAGTGACTTACATTCCTGCTGCAGGAAGCAGAAAGTGGTTTCTCCCAGCCCAAAGGATCTTTGGGAAGGACCGGAAGTAGGTGAAAGCAGAATTAGAAAAGAGCCAGGAAGGGAGGATTGTAAAAGCCAAACAGGAACCAACAGAATAATAAATGGAACAAATGTTCTACTCAGTGGAAATAAAAATATTTTAGAAATTGAAACTTGGCCCTTGTCCTTTCAGCATTGGCCAAGGGAGGGTGCTCAGAACCTAGGGGCCAGCACTTGTCATTGAAAGGGACATTCTCATTTTCCCTTAGTACCTGGAACTTTAGGCTTTAATTTCCTGGCACTCTGACTCTTGGTAAAACATTTTTAACATGCTTAGAGAGATCAGTTCTGGGTAAACTATAAGGATAAATCATCTGGCCTGTCAAGGACAAATGATTAGACCCAGCAATACAAAGATGACTTGAAAGAACCAGTCCAGCCATGGCCATCTCAATAGCTGCCCTCCTTTACACCTAGACCATTGCCAGCCTTCCTTGTACTTCTACCTTAGTTCTGTGGTGTTTTGACACTAAAGGAGAAGAAAACCAACACCACAAACAACTGCATAAGCCCAGCACGAGCACCCAGATCTATAGTCACATATGTTATTATTTTGCCACTGCTGATGGCCTTTATTGGAGAATTTTCCTTGGATTGTTGGGACATCATTGCGCCACTGCACTCTAGCCTGGGTGACAAGAGGGAGATGCCATCTCAAAAAAAGGAAGAAGGAAAAAAAGGTAAAAGGAGCTGGCTAAACTTACTAGGCACTGTAAGTACTAATAAATTTATCAGCAAGCTCTTCTTGACTGTGCATGCTCCTGTGATAATTAGAATGTTAAAAATTTAGTATATTTTTAGATTTCAACTTGATTCAAAATTTAGAATCAGCTTATGATCTGTAAAAAAACCAAAATAACAAACATAGGCAAAGTTGGGACTGTAAGGAGATAGCACAAAATGTGACGGTTACTTCTGGGTGAATTTTATTTTGCTATTTTCAAACTTTCTACCAATGGCATATGTTATGCTAGTATTATAAAAAAAAGTTAAAAATATTCTGTGAAAAGTTCAGAATGAAGTTGCAGGAAGATGTTTGCAGTTGTCATTTTTGGGAGAGGAGATGTCTAACAAATTAAACAATTTAAATGTAACCTTATCTTCTGGCTACTCTTTTGCATTAGATTTTTGACTCTGGCTTAGATTAAAAAAAAATCCACATTTATGCCAACTCCATTCTTTTTGAAGAAGAAATGATACCACGTGACTTATCCCTTCCACTTAAGAGGAAGGCCCATTTCCTGTCACCATGGGTTCCTCTGTGTACTGGTTTAGAAACTGGGGCCTCAGACGATCAAAATCTACTGGAAACAATGGGTATTCTCTGTTCTTAGAGCAGCCTCTGAAGTGACCAATGTGGACCAATATATCCTTGCTTGGTTTATAAAAAATCCTCGTATTGTTTCAGAAAGTTCTCACTTACCCAATGTTTTGTAGTCATCTCTAGCTTTGTTTGCTCTCAACAGTGACTGTATTTTCACAATTTCATTATTCTGCAAAAGACAGAGACACATCTTGATCTCCCAGAGTCCCATCTACTCCACTGTTTTTGAATTTAGAACATCTAAGAACTGGCAATATTTAAGAACTGACACTACTTAGAACTGACAGCATTTCAATGTGGTGTATTCAATGTTTATTTTTCCATTTTCTTTGAAGAAGAGGTCAGTTATGTTAGCTAAAAGAACAAACAAGACTGTAGGGGAACTGCTTAGACCAAGAGACCTAAAAAGGAAAAATAAGTTTAGCACAGAACTTAGATGATGCAGTCTATGTTCGCCTATCTCTTCTTGAAAGATTGAGGAAAAAATCCCTCCTGTGGGCTTCTATTTAAAGTAAGTGGTTAGCAGTTAGAAAAACTGTATATGCAATGCTGGAAAATACTTTTCTAGAGTCTTCTCTCTTTGGTGTTACTCTCACAGTTTCCCCTCACCCATTTTCTATCCAGGCCTGACTGGTGAAGTCTAACTGTCAACATGATTTCTGAATGAAAACAGTAAGCCTCCAAATATTTTCATATTAAGTTCTAAGATCCATTCTTTCCTAAGTGTTCATTTCCACCATTCAATAAAAATCATTCAATGCAAACATTTAATAAAGCACTCATTTATTTCATTCTCAACCCAGATAAAAACCCACATGCATTCTTCTTACATGATCTCTGAAATACTGTAGTCTTGAAAGGTAGCTCTTTCTTGCGGTTGCCATTCGGAACCAGGACTGAATCTAAAAAGTTTTAAAAAATAGAAAAGAACAACAAAAAACAAAGAGAAAAGTCAAGGTAATCGCCAAACAATGCGCAATGCAGTTTTGTGTAGTTCTTGTAAAAACAATGATATTTGATAAAGAAAAAAAGTAGTCCACTAAATAACCAATCTCTCAAGCCTACTTTTCATCTTTCACTAATGTTTCTTAAGGGGTTCAAAACACTTTACACGTTACCCTTAATTTCACCGCCTTAATAAGGGAGAGGTGGAGAGGATAATTTACCTTTGTACTATTTCACCTTAATCTCAGTAAATAAAAGCCAGAAGGGTAAGGTATTTTGCTGAGAGTTTCAATGAGTCAGGAAGGAAATCAAGTAAACTATGTCCAGGGTTTCTTCTATCATCCCTTTAAATGCATCTAATATTCTTTAAGTTTTTACAGGAAAACATCTAACAGGTCTCATGAGGGACCAACTGCTAACAACATTTTTTGACAGAATAGGCAAATGTTCCATAGGATGCTACTTCATCAAAGAACTACTGTACAATGGATGTGGGTCATGTTATTATCTGCCTTCACAGTTTAAAAGGTTTTTTAAAATTTGTTTTTATCATTAATTTTTTAAAATATAGAAATGAGGTCCCTCTATGTTAGCCAGGCTAGTCTTGAACTCATGGGCTCAAGTGATCCTCCTACCTCGGCCTCCCAAAGTGCTATGGATTACAGGTGTGAACCACTAAGTCTGGCCTAAAAGATCTTTAAACTAATCTGATTCTACTTTCCAGCTCCATTGCTTCAACACTGATCTGGATTTCCAAGCTGGAGGCTTGTAGATCTCTAAGTTGTAGATTTCCATGTTCATTTGGGTCCAGTCCTCTGATTTTCAGATCCATGACAGTGGACACCACAGTGCCCTTTCTTTCTCACTCAGAGCTATCCACCTGGGTGAAAGACTGGGTTCGACTAATTCAGCTCCCAAATAAAGGCCCTAAATTAGCTCTACTTCCTCTTATCATTGGTTTTGTTCTGCTATGTCTGAGCATTCAAAATATGCTTAAGCAAATGTGGAAAGAGAAACATGAAATAAAGCTGGGTTCTGCCTAGAGTTTAAATAACCAATTTGGACTTTCTAGACAAAGAATATTTATTGGTTACAGAACACTTTCACATGTGATTCTCATAACCACACATAAAGGACTTGAGGTTTTATAGTGGTTTAACTGACCTGCATGAAAAATGATTAGGTAAGTGAGCAGTAGAGCTGGGATTCAAACCCAGTACTGCCTTCGGACTTCAAGGCTCACACATACCCTCCCTTTCTATAGCTGGCTTTCATATTAAACAAGAAGTGAGGGGAAATGTTTAAGCTAAGCACTTGGTATGGTAGGAAAGGGTATTTACCTTCACAATAGAATCAGTATTATCAATGAACGTTTGCCGCCTGTGCATATACTCCTTCTGTTGTTTATATCCTTTCCAAAAAGCCTAAGGAAAAGAATGGGTTATAGAATTATTTACCAGCAAGTTTCCCAGTTTATCTAGGAAGTGCAAGAGCAGAGGACATTTCAGGTTGCAAGGAGCAGGAGCATTGTCAGGGACTCTCCCTTCAAATCTCATCTGGACACCCTCTCTGTGGGTAGCCAGCTAACCATGGCAGAGTAAATCAGCTCACAGCTGAGAATAAGCTTAGGATGGCAGAGCAACAATGATAAATTACATGCAGAAGCACAGCTCCTGCTGGAAAGATTACGAAGTCCCTGAGTGACAAGAAGGAATAGTAACACGGCATTTCTCCAAAATCTACAAACAGTATTAACTAGTTGCTAGTGGTATTTGATGACAAACAAACAAACAAAAATGCTGAAAATAATGCCTAGTATTAAGTATCTTTACTGCAGCAAGTGGCCCACCGTGGACCCGACTGGAAAGAAGGATGCTCCACCAACTTGTGGCCCAGAATCCCTTGGATCCCTGAGAATACTGGTGCTGCAACTGACCATCAATTCATCTATTCCCACATTAAGTTAAACAATGCTTCATCAACATAGCTTTATCTGATTATCAACATGAAGAACTTTTACAGGAAACACTTACAAAAACTGGACACAAACTAGTATCTTTAGAAGAATTAAATTCCTAACTGTTATCAGTTTATTCCAATTCATTTATGAGCACCTTTTTATTGAAAAATTTTTGTAACTCACCCCAATTCTGATACTCTTTTTCAAATCAGAATGGAAATAAAAGTTCCTTGTTAAAAAGGGCAAAAAAAATCAAATTATTATATTATTATTATTTTTTGAGATGGAGTTTCACTCTTGTTGCCCAGGATGGAGTGCAATGGTGCAATCTCAGTTCACTGCAACCTCTGCCTCCCAGGTTCAAGCGATTCTCCAGCCTCAGCCTCCTGTGTAGCTGGGATTACAGACATGCACCACCATACCAGGCTAATTTTGTTTTTTTAGTAGAGACAGAGCTTCTCCATGTTGGTCAGGCTAATCTCAAAATCCTGACCTCAGGTGAACCACCTGCCCCAGCCTCCCAAAGTGCTAGGATTACAGGCATGAGCCACCGTGCCTGGCCCAATTATACATATTTCTAAGCAAACAATTTGTACCTCAATGCCTAGAAGATCTATAAAAATACACAGTGAACAAAGAGAAAGGGTATATGTACCTGTGTAGCTATCTCTACTTCCACCTAACTACAGGTACTCTCTAAAGGGAACAACTACAGCTAGTGCTCGACTTACAACCACGATTGGGACCGGCAGACCAGTCGTAACACAGTTTGGTCGTTAAGTTGAGTAGGCTATATGTACAGTTGAAATGGTGCAAGCAGAGATGGTAGTGCTGCCGGAAGCTGGCCCGCACTGTCATACGCCCAGCTGGGCAACGTTTGCGCTGCCAGACGCGGAGCAGTCGTTGCTAGTGATTGTGGTTGTAAAGTCGAATGGTCGTAAGTTGCATAGGTCGTAAGTCGATCAATACCTGTATCTAACTTTTATTTTTTGAGATGGAGTATTACTCTGTTGCCCAGGCTGGAGTGCAGTGGTGCGATCCTGGCTCACTGTAACCTCTGCCTCCTAGGTTCAAGCAATTCTCCTGCCTCAGCCTCTTGAGTAGCTGGGACTACAGGCACGTGCCACCATGCCCAGCTAATTTTTGTATTTTTTAGTAGAGACAGGGTTTAACCATATCAGACAGGCTGGTCTCGAACTCCTGACCTCAGGTGATCTGCCCACCTTGGCGTCCCAAAGTGCTGGGATGACAGGCGTGAGCCACTGTGCCTGGCCTTTTAATTAGGTATCCTCTGAAATATGCAAATGTGTGAACACACATACTCCATCATTGTGTACACAAATACAAACTGACATAAAGATGTGAACTGGGCATGGTGGCTCATGCCTTGATATGGTTTGGATTTGTATCCCCACCCAAATCTCATGTCGAATTGTAATCCCTGATGTTTTAGAGACCTTCACAGCAGCCCCTGCCATCACAGGCTGGGAGGCCTAGGAGGGAAGAATGGTTTCATGGTCCAGGGCCAGGGCCTTGCTGCCCTGCATAGCCTCCAGACACTAATCCCTGCATCCCAGTCACTCCAGATCTAGCCATGGTTAAAAAGGGCCCAGGTACAGCTCGGAGGGTGAAACCATAAGCCTTAGTGGCTTCCATGTTATATTAGGCCTGTGGGTGCATAGAGTGCAAGAGTCAAGGCTTGGGAGCCTCTGTCTAGATTTCAGAGGATGTTTGGAAAAGCCTGGGTTTCCAGGCAGAAGCCTGCTGCAGGAACAGAACTATCATGAATCTCTGCTAGGGCAGTGGAGGAGAAATGTCGGGTTGGAGCCCCTACAGAGTCCCTGCTGGGGGACTGCCTAGTAGAGCTGTGAGCAGAGGGCCACCATCCTTCAGACCCCAGAATGGTAGATCCAATGACAGCTTGCACCCTGCGCCTGAAAAAGCCACAGACATTCAACATCAGCCACTGACAGCAGCCATGGGGAATGAGCCCTTCAAACATTCATTAGCACTTCAGCGCTTCAACTGTCAAACAATTTTAAAAACTCAAAAGGAGTAAAAAAACGTATTTACTCATATTTTTATTCTTCCAGCTATCCTTTCTTTCTTTCTGACGTTCTGAAATTTCTTCTTTCATCATTTCCTTTTTGTTTAGAGAGCTATCTGTAGGACTATGAGGGAAGGTTTGCTGGTAACAAGCGCTTTTAGTTTCTCCTTCATTCCTAAAGGGTATTTTTGCTGGATATAAAATTCTATGTTGACAGCCATTTTCTCTCCAGGTTCTACAAGTGTCTGGGTGTCTTGTTACAGGAGGGTGGAAGTCTGGACTTCCCACTCAGCCTTTGCTTCCCTGAAAAATCTTGCCCTTCCTTCTGGCCTTCTTAGGTTATGAAAAATCCTCTGTCATTAGAACTGTCTTCCTCTCATAGGTAAGTTGTTTCTATCTCACTGCTTTTCAAAATATTTTCTTTGTCTTTTATTTTCAGAAGTTTGACTATGATATATCTTTGTGTGAATTTTCTTCACTTTATCCTGTTTGGGGTTTGCTCAGCTTCTTGAATCTGTGTTTTTGGAATGCTTCTACTTTTATTTCAAGCACTTTGTCAGTACTGCCTCTTTCTCCTCTCCTCTGGGAATCAGACGATACAAATGTCAAATCTTCTGTTATAATCCTGTTGATCCCTGAGGCTCTATTTATTATTTTGTCAGTCTGTTTTCTCTCTGTTGTTCAGACCTGGACATTTCTATTGTGATAATCTCTAGTTCACTGATTCATTCCTCTGTCCTTCCATTCTGCTGCTAAGACTTTCATAGGGTTTCCACCTCTGTTACTATATTTTTCAGTTCTAAAAGTTACTATGTGGTTTATATACTTTGAATTATTTGCTGAGGCTTTACCTTTTTTCCCTGAGACGTTCTTTCTTTTGCTTCAAGTGTTAGTAATTGCTAATTGCTTATTGTGACATTTTAATGATAGCTGCTTTAAAAATCTTTGTCAGATAATTCCAACATCTGTCATCTCTGTGTGGGCACCCAGTAGTTGTTATTTTAAACTGAAGTTGTGATTTTCTTGGTTCTTGACATAAGTGACTGTTGTGATTGCAATATCCAAACAGCCCAAGTGACTGAACCTTAGACAATGTGGGTATTACGGGGTGCTGGATCTTATTTAATCCTACTGTTTTAGGTGGCTTTTCCTGACATTGTTTTGGCAAGGAAAATGTCGGGAGGCACTGCCTCATTACCAGGAGTGGGAGGAGAAGGCTAGGTTCTCCATTTGGCTTCTGACAAACATAACCTTCTTAAAGGTGGGGAGACAACAGCCAGGCTAGTGAACCTTGGGACCCAAAGAACCTTAACCACCAAGGTGGGGAAGGCCTCCTCATTACTGCAGGGAGGGGGTCCAGCAACCCACTGGCTCTCTGTTGATATCTCTCTGGCTGGGAAGGTAGGAGTGGCTTCTTATTACTTCCCATGTGGCCTCCATTGACCAACTGAGGGGAAAAGACCTCATTACCACTGACTGGATGGTGCAAACGTCCTACCTCTCCACCATGGCTCCTCTTACACCACTCTAGCAGGGAGAGGAAGGGCTGCCACATTACTGCTCAGTGGGCACGAGATCCAGATTCTACAAGTGTCTGTGTGCCTTGTTATAGTCTGGGAGATGGACGTCCAGGCTCCCCACTCAGGCTTTGCTGCTCTGGGTGGAAGCATTACAGTTTTTTTTCTGTGTGTGGTGTTTGGCTAGAGTAGAGTAGCTACTACCTGAAATTATTTCTGTCTTGCTAGACTGTTTCTTTCTTGGCCCTTTGGCTACAGAGAGCAGGCTTTCATTGGAGCCTGTATTAGTCCGTTTTCACGCTGCTGCTACAGGCATACCTGAGACTGGGAAGAAAAATAGGTTTAATCAACTCACAGTTCCACATGGCTGAGGAGGCTTCGCAGTCATGGCAGAAGGCAAAAGGCACTTCTTACATGGTGGCAGCAAGAGAGAATGAGAAAGAAGCAAAAGCAGAAACTCCTTATAAAACCATCAGATCTGGAGAGACTTACTCACGACCACAAGAACAGTATAGGGGAAACTGCCCCCATGATTCAATTATCTCACACCGGGTCCCTCCCACAACATGTGGGAATTATGGAAGTACAATTTAAGATGAGATTCGAGTGGTGACACAGAACCAAACCATATCAGAGCCTGTACCCACTGGCATTTCTGGGTCGCCAGCCTCTTCAGCTCTAGGTAAGCAAAATATAAACAAAAAGAAAACTCAAAGAACTCATCACTATATCATTCTTTGGGTCCCAGGGTTTGCTAATTAGTCTGACTTTTTTCTCTTCATCTTTAAGTGTTATGTTTGTTTATACATAATATTGGAGGCTTTTAGTTGTATTTATGAACAGGGAAAGAACGTGCGTTCCATTTCCCTAGAAGTGGAAGCCAAGCCCAAATAATTTTTAAGTCCTTAAAGTTTATAATTTTCTATATTATTAAGGCTGTATGAATCTACTCCTTGACAAAATTCAAGATGTTAAAAAAAAAAAAAATCAGAAGTGTCAACAGCAATTATGACCCAAGAGGATCAACTAAAAATTTATTAGCACTAAGAGTTCATCCTGGTGACTAGTTATAAAAAGAATATAAAATTGATAAATTTTCTACATGTCAAGAATAAACAACATAATAGAACAAAGATATTATTCACAATAGCAGAAAAAGATACAGAGGAGTAAACTTAACAAATATAAAAGAATGAAATTATAAGGTACACTTTGGAACAGATTAATAAATGGAAAAAGATTAATGTCTGAATGGTAAAGTTGATTATAAGGATGGCAATTGCCTCAAAAAAACCTTAAACTTCAAAGAAATCATTTAAAAACACTGGAATGGGTCGAATTTTATCAAATGCTTTTTCAGTAGCTATTGAAATGAGCACATAGGGTTTTTCTCCCTTAAGCTCTTATGGTGATAAAGAACTACACAGGAAGATGAATTATCTGGAGTTTTGAAACTGGAATGATCTTAACAGTACTTCTCAAACTTTAATGTGAATATAAAATCATCCGAGGATCTTGCCAGAATGCAGGTTAGGATTCAGTAGGCCTCGGGGAAGGCTTGAGATTGTGTACTTTTGCCAATCTTCCAGGCAAAGACAGCATTGGATATGTGGTCCACACATTAAATGATAAAAGTATAAATAACCAAAATAAAGGATTTAAATTGATTATCTAGGTAGAAAATGCTACCATGGGATTTGTCACAGTGTGACACTTCTGAGATAGGCAAAATTCTCTGATGTCACCAACAGTTGCTCACAAAAGTGGCCCAATAGCACAACAGAGACTAGGGGAAGTGGACCTTAATCATGGGACTCCATGGCAGTCTAACCAGTAAAAAAAGTGTTGTGGGTCAGGCGGGGTGGCTTATTCCTGTAATCCCAGCACTTTGGGAGACCAAGGCAGCAGATCACCAGGTCAGGAGTTCAAGACCAGCCTGGCCAATATGGTGAAAACCATATTGTCTACTAAATATACAAAAATTAGCCCGGTGTGGTGGCATGCACCTGTAGTCCCAGCTACTCGGGAGGCTGAGGCAGGAGAATCACTTGAACCTGGGAGGTGGAGGTTGCAGTCAGTGCAGACTGCAACACTGCACTCTAGCCTCGGCAACAGAGCGAGACTGACTCTCTCTCTCTCTGTCACACACACACACACACACACACACACACACACACACAGTGTTGTGATGGATCTTAACAGTTTGTATATTTTGGTGGTTAACATTGGTTTAAAGCACAGAATTGCAATTGTTTGAATGTATATTATAAATCCCGCTCCTTCCTTAGTCCATACTGAAGGCTAAACAAGATAATTGGAATTAATTCAAGTTCCCATTCTGCTCTTCTGGAATTACCTAAACTTCAAAAACACTGTTAATCTCAATTACCTGAGATCTGCAAACATTCTGAATAAGTAATGTGCCATAATAACAGATGATTTAATATTGAATCATTCCTGCATTGTCAAAATGACCCCATTTGTCCATTCTGTTTTTTTTTCTTTTAATGTACTAAGGCTTAAGTATGTGTGTCACCAGGATTTACCTTGAGAGTTCATTATTATGTTTCATCTTATTATTATTTATGTAAATTTTTCTGGTATTCTTCTACATATGAGTATTACCTTTCCAAACAAAGGCAGATTGGCTTGGAATAGAATTTTTTTGCTCCTGGACATGAACAGATACTTCTCAAAAGAAGACATTTATGTGGCCAAAAAACATATGAAAAAAAGCTCATCATCACTAGTCATTAGGAAAATGCAAATCAAAACCACATTGAGATACCATCTCACATCAGTTAGAATGGTGATCATTAAAAGTCAGAGACAACAGATGCTGGAGAGGCTGTGGAGAAATAGGAACGCTTTTACACTGTTGGTAGGAGTGTAAATTAGTTCAACCATTGTGGAAGACAGTGCGGTGATTCCTTAAGGATCTAGATCCAGAATATACCATTTGACCCAGCAATTCCATTACTGGATATATACCCAAAAGATTATAAATCATTCTACTATAAAGACACATGCACACTTACGTTTCCTGTGGCAGTGTTCACAATAGCAAAGACTTGGAACCAACCCAAATGCCTATCAGTGATAGAATGCATAAATAAAATGTGGCGCATATACATGGCAGAATACTATGCAGCCATAAAAAAGGATGAGTTCATGTCCTTTGCAGGGACATAGACAAAGCTGGAAACCACCATTCTCAGCAAACTAACACAGGAACAGAAAACCAAGCACCCCATGTTCTCACTCATAAGTGGGAGTTGAACAATGAGAACACACGGACACAGGGAGGGGAACATCACACACCGGGGCCTGCTGGGCAGCGTGGGGCTAGGGGAGAGAGAGAATTAGGAGAAATACCTAATGTAGATGATGGGTTGATGGGTGCAGCAAACTGCCATAGCATGTGTATACCTATGTAACAAGCCTGCACGTTCTGCACATGTATCCCAGAACTTAAAGTACAATAATAAAAAAAAAATTTTTTTTGCTCCATGGAAGCAGAATACTACATGCCTCATATTTCATTTGCCAAAAAACTGTTTTTCTTTTTTTAGTCTGTTTTAGTTCCATTGAGATGAGCTTTTATTCTGTGCTAACAGCAGAACTCTTGTGCGTAGTCATAATATTGCAAGCTCCTCTCTAATTAGAGGCTGTTTATAAGCAAATATGGGTATAAAGTGGATATAAAGAAACTTGGAAAGTTATAGGCAGAAAGGATTTACAGGCTGGGTGCAGTGGCTTATGCTATAACCCCAGCACTTTATGGGGGCGGAGGTGGGCGGATCACTTGAGGCTAGGAGTTCAAGACCAACCTGGCCAACATGGTGAAACTCTGTCTCTATAAAAAATACAGAAATAAGCTGGGTGTGGTGGCACATGCCTGTAATCCCACCTGCTTGGTAGGCTGAGGCATGAGAATTGCTTGAACCCAGGAGGTGGAGGTTGCAGTGAGCTGGGATGGTGCCACTACATTCCAGCCTGGGCGTCAGAGCAAGACTCTGTTAAATTAAAAAAATTAAATAAAAAAAAAAAAGGATTTACAAAAATGGCAATCTCATTCTCCTGTCTGGTATGGAAACTTGTGGGAAAATTTATAATAGTCATTTTATTTGTTTTGTTTTCTAGTACTATAACAAATATATTTCTGTGCAGAAATCTCTATAAAAAAGTCTTTCAAAACACTTAGACCTCAGAGGTCACTGCTCTGTTTTATAGACCTTAACTATTACTCTCTGGGAAATATGGCTTGATACACTGGCTGCTATGCGTGAAAACCGGACACTGAGTACAGATCTATTCAAATCACCAATGCCAACTTCTGATGCGCAAAATACTTGTGTGATCTCAGTTAGCCAAGAGAGCCCTAAACATGAACCTCTTTTCCCCCTCCTCAAAGGTAAAAAAAATCCGGCAATCTATAGGAGTAGTCAGTTACATTAAAACAACTGAGGCCCGACTCTCCCAGGTCATCCCCTTCCTCCTCGCCCACAGACTCTGCCGCTGCTCCTGGCGTTGTGAAGTTCCTTCAGAGTCGCCTGTTTTTCTTCACCAGGATGCTGGTGGCGCTCCCTAAGCTGAAGTTCAATAATTCATTAATTCGCAGGGCTACGTTTTGGTGTTTGCCACTATTATGTCCTTTCCTAAAAAGTAGTATACTAGCTTTCTTCAGTTCAAGAGAAAAACTTCGTCCTTTAGTTACCTATTCTATCCCATTTCATTTTTTCTGGTGTCTTTCTGTGCCACACCAACAATATCAATATCGGCTCCCCATTATCTGTCCTCTGAGTCATTATCTCTAACACCTTGCCATTTCTAAAGTTTATCAAGCACTTAAGCACAAACTAGGAGCCATCTGTTATGTGAATTACTCCAGTCAGTTGTCACCACCCTGCAATAAAATGGGCCTTATACTTTTCCCATGAAAAACTGTGTTTTTAATCATCTATTCTTTCCCTCAGCTTTGGTGGATTTTTCTTCAGCTTTCCGTGTCTGCTGCAATTATGTTCAGTGCCTATTTTGCATTCTGCAGTTATAAATTCATTTACATTCTATGATGTCATTATTTCCCTTCCTCTCCTTAGTTGTCAGCTGTCTTTTCATTTTATTATTCTGTTGTCTTCTTAATTTGATGAAGTCCACGTCGTATCAAATTCCTTGACAGTATAAAGCAGTTTCAGTATAAAATTTTCTCCTGTCTTCTGGAAGAGTAACTCTAGATGTCTACGCCATTTATATTTTGAAAGTTACATTCCTTTTTCTGTTTTTGATATAAGATTTTTTTTGTTTATGAGCAGATTTTTTTTTTTTTCTGGTTCACTCAGGAAATTGTATCAGGGACTTCTAACTGCTCAAGAATAATATAGCTATGTAGATTCTCCTTGACTTCCCTCTGCATTGACCTGAGCACCTCCCAGTTAACTCCCCAAGCATTTGAGACAGAGGAATGGATGTTGATCATGCACATTCTCTGTACCACTACTCAGTTCCCTGGCAGACCACCGAGGGCAGGGAGGGTGGTGTAGCTGCGGTATAGCTGGCCTTGGCCTAGGAGCTTTGCCTTTGTATTTCTCTCCAAATTGGTTAAGACTGTGGTGTCGGGGGGCAGTTCAGCCAGCTAGGAAGCTCACAGTGTTTTATGTAGGGGAACTTCTCAGATATCAGAACATTTTCCTACTTGAAGGTGAACTAGCCACTTTGGTGAGAAATGAGATTAGCATGACACCCTTTGGTTCATGGTCTCTTGGTTTTATGGGTCAGCAGGTTCCATTTCTGTCGATGCATAGTTACTTCTGGTCCCCATCTGTGAAGTAGGATTACCTTTAGACTTCATGCCCTCTGCATTGGAAAATTGTCAGAAGACTGAAAAAAAGGCATGGTGAGATGACTTCACGGTTTGATGGCTGCCTCTTCAATTGTTTTGCCTCTGCTGAGGCGGAGAAAAAAGGCTCCATATGATTGTTCCTATCCTTTCCCCATTTCTCTCATCCTTCAGCCCTGGTTTCTAATACAGAGGGATTCTATACTGGTGGGTTCTGTGGCACATCTTCCAACTGCAACTCTGCTGTGTGCCCTGAGACTGGAGAGTGTGGGGTCTAAATTTTATATTGGCTGACATGTGAATTTTGTGCAAAACTGGAGCCTCATCAATGTAGGTGACTAGTTTTAGGCTTTTGTTCATTTCCTGTGTGTTTTGCCTACTACTTGTTTAAAGAATGAATAAATTGAAAACTCATTGGCCCACCTAGAAAAATCCTTTAAGTGTTAGATTTATAGTAGGAATTTCTTTTATAAAGTTGATTGTTTCTGCTTTGCTTATAATATCTTAAGCTCCAAGCAAATTTAAACATGCAAGCACCTATCATGTGTAAGATACAAGAAGACAAATGTTTGTAAAATTCATTTTCTGCCTTGGACATTACAGTTAGGTGGGAAAAGCAGATGAGTTCACCAGTGACCACACAAAAAAGAACCTCTTCAACAGAAAAACTTCCAATTTAGGAAACTCAAAAGTAAAAACCCATCAGACTTTGCCAGTTGCTAACAATGTCCCTTTGAATTCACAAGAAAAAGAACAAACTCACAGCCTTTCAGAAATCAGTGTGGTGATTCACAGAGGGCGCTACAGGAATACAGAAGAGAAACATCTAAGCCTGGCAAATTCTTCTTCTGCCAACCAGAAAGTTTGGACAAGTCTTGCAAGCTTAAGAACAACTTATGGCAAACAATTTGGGAATGAAAGTTTCTCCCGGAGGCCTGAATAAGAGTGACAGATTGCAGAAGGTGGAAGACATTCTTAGAGATGCTAAATCTGTTTATTTCATTAGTTCTCCTGTTCTTTCAGGATAGAAGAGCACAGAAACTAAGATGCCACTCAACATCCACTAACCACAGAAGCCAAACTGTAAAGTCCCCGAGTCAGATGTGATTTCAACTCAGATCCAAGGCATGTCCTTTTGGGTCCAACTAGGGTGGCAGCAGGTGGATCTGTACAAATCTGCAGTGCTCCTAAATTTGCCCTAGAAGACCATAGGTTAAGTCATTCATCATCAATATGCTTCCCATTTTAAAGCCTTAGTGAAGTAGACTAGTGGCACTGATTATGTAAAAACATGCTGTCAGATTTATTTGTTAGAATGCCAGTAGTTGACTAGTCAATTATAAAATAAAACATTTTCAGGTGGTATGACAGTTTGCTGTAAAAAGTGGTAGGTGATCCACATACCTGTATTTTGACCACATTCTCTTCTTGTTCATGCAAAAACGATTTTCTAGCTTCAAACTCTTCCCTAAGGATGGGTCCTGAGCTTGTGGCTTGAAAGCGAAGAAGCAACTCTTCTGAAGCAGACCATATATTCTCACGAATGTAACCTACTGTGACTTCCTCAATAATGTCCTGGCAAGAGATATTTCTTATCGTTACACTTCACACATCATTTGAAAGGCAGACATAGAATAGCTTCTGATAGTTTATCTTTGAAAGGCACACATAGAATAGCTTCTGATAGTTTATCTTTTAGAAAGTAATATGGATGTCTCTTTTTGGCTTGGTTTAAAAACAAATGTAAGCAGAGCTGAGGGGTGAAACTGGCTTAGCTTCTTTCTAGCAATATGATTTTGGCATCTCTGGCTTGGTGCTGAGGTAGGATGAGAATGTGGCTCAATGATCTCAGGATTTGGAGATGGAGATGTACAGATGATGCCGACAAGGACCAGGCGTGAGGACTGATCTCCAAAGAATGTAAAGGGACAAGGATGCTTTCTGCAAAAACATGCATCACCTTCCACCTCCCTTGGGCTCCCAAGGAAAAGATTATAACGACCACGAGGATCTCAGACTTCTTTTCCATTTCTTCCCCAGGCCACAGTAGACAGATCCCTGTAACCAGCTGGGGCAAAACTCAAAATGATGCTCTGGGGCTAAAGAAAAAGGGGTGGGAGAAGCAAGACAAGTGCTATTAAGGACAGATGGGGGAAATCTAGAAGAATGAGAAAAAAGGAAGAAGGAGGTTATAAGAAAGTTTTATGTGGGGTATGAACTGGGTTTACTTTTATGCTCAATGAGAGATGCAAAGAAATACTGGACTGTCACTTCTGCAGCTGATGACTCTAGAAGTGAAAGTCCAGTCTTTCTCTGCATCTCTCATTGAGCATAAAAGTAAACCCAGTTTATACCCCACATAAAACTTTCTTATCTTGTATAACTGGAATCAATGGTTTTGGTTAAAGAGCTAAAAGTAAAATCATACAAAAGATGCATACACATCTTTAAGAGAAGACATATGTATGCATTCATTGAATAAAACCAGTAATGTCAGGTTGTTTAGAAGAAACGCAATTTTTTAAAACAGTGTTAGACACTTCCACTGGTTAATAATCTTAACAGACTGATGCTCAATATAAGGAAAAGTTATATCTGGGGCATATCTTGGGATGTCACATGAGCAGTTTTTGATTTTAAATGTTAAATCTTCGATGCTGCTTCTTTATAGTTTGATACATCTTTTCAACCATGGCATATGTTTTTAGTATGTCTATAATTTCTTTTTTTTTCAAAATTGGTACTAATAATCCATTGCTACAATGTAATTTTTCTAAAACTTGTATGAACCCTGAACATCTGAAATTAGTCAATAAATTATGTTCTTCACTATCTTCTTGTCATTAAGCATTTTTGGTAGCAATGATTAGACTCAGATCATGTTTTTTTTCCTCAAGATTTTAGTAAATACTGCATTGGTGATTCTATCTACAATACTGCTTCACTGTGATATCTTTGATGTTGACTTTGAAGGATTCTGTAAGATGTGTGTTCTTGTTTTTAATTATCATCAGTATTCCTCTGCGTGGATCCATCATCAGAAGTTTTCATATCTTTGGGTCCAACTTTTGGTCTTAAATCCACATCAATCTTGGTGAATATTCCTTTAAGAGTATTACCCTTGGGAAGCATTACTCACTTTTTAAAGTACCTGTGTATTTCTTAAGCCACCAACTTGTGTTATTAATTCCAGAGCAATGAGCACATGATATAACCACTCAGAGATGCTGGTGACTGTGTCAAAAACAAGGCAAAAAGTGGAAAAGATACGAGAGTAGAAGTTGGAAGCACTGGAAATAAATCACCGTTTATTGACAAAATCTATACAAACTGCACAATTAGTACAAGCTGGTTCACCTACTCTGTGCCTCAGTTTCCTCACTTAGAAAAATAGAAGATGAGAATATTTGTTCTATCTCTACTTAGAGGATAATTTAGGGATCAAAGTGATGCGAAAGTACATTGGAAAGTGAAACTGTATACAAAGGAGGGGTAGCTGGCTATGCGTATGGTTTCAGAAGACCTTGTATGAGCAGTTTCATACATTCTTTGGGTATTTGTAGGCACACCAGTCAGAAAGGCTACTTTCTGCCATAACTTGTTTCAGACACCTTTCTACAAGGGTTGATTCCAATTTCACATTCCTCTGACTTTATTCCCTCCTGTTTCTTCAGGGCCTTCCACCAGCCTCAGACAAAGCAAGAAGAAAGAAGGCCATTCGGCAAGATCTACCTCACTACTTGTTTATAACTAAGTCTTTTGTTTCAGGAATCCCCACAGAGCATTTAGTTCCTTATTTCCATGTTGGAAGAAAATATTCAGATCTAACAAAGCCATGATCATACAGATAATCTATTGTCAAAGTGCTCCTCTCATCCCTCTATGTGGGGAGGGGCAACTAAAAAATGAATGAAATTCAGTGACCTAGAACTAAAACAAAAAAAGAGTTCTTTTGGCTGTACTTTTTCTCATAGCTTTACTCTTATCTTTTTTTTTGTAAACACTTGAGCCCTGGGCTCCTGTACATATAAAAACTGCTGACTATTTGGAAGGGAATAATGGACAAGGCACATGGGGAAATCAGGAGGACCCCAGAGACTCCGGCCAGTCTTCTTTATAATGAGAAAAAGCATCTGAGATGATTCTATTGCAGACTTTTCAGGGTTTTTTTTGGTTTGTTTGTTTTTTTTGTTTTTTTCCTGAGACAGAGACTAGTTCTTGTCGCCCAGGCTGGAGTGCAATGGCACGATCTTGGCTCACTGCAACCTCTGCCTCCTGGGTTCAAGCAATTCTCCTGCCTCAGCCTCCCAAGTAGCTAGGATTACAGGTCCCGGCCACCACATCCAGCTAATTTTTGTATTTTTAGTAGAGATGGGGTTTCACCTAAGGTAGAGTTTTCTATATGGGTTTCTTCTTTCTGTATTTAAAATAACAAATATTCTCCCAAAAGAGAAACAAACAGAAAATAACAAATGTCCTAATAGACAATAACGATGCTCC
The DNA here is from genome assembly GCF_001604975.1 of Cebus imitator. Lineage (NCBI taxonomy): Eukaryota > Metazoa > Chordata > Mammalia > Primates > Cebidae > Cebus > Cebus imitator. Next base: position 6,224,656 of record NW_016107365.1, on the reverse strand, counting down.
CTAAGGCACTGTTTGTTTACTCCTAATGAGAAGCTCAGATAGGTACTATTTATATAGTTTGGTTAAAAGAGATGAGAGGAGGGATAAATTGCTTTCAATAAGAAAAATCTGGTAGAAGAAAGCTTTCAAATATGAGTCAAGCATTAGTTAAAAGGGACCTTTAGTAGTTAAATACAAATTTCAATTTGATGTGTCATGGTTAGCTCTTGGTTAGTACAATACATGGACACGTGGCTAACTTTTACATCAGTTAATCGAATGCCAAGTATAAGATACACTCAACTGTGTTGTTTACGCTTACATTTGGACAAGGGTACATCCAGAGCTCTAGAATGTTATGCAATGAAAACATGCTAAGATGACCATCTCAGAAGAAGTAAACATTTAATGTTTACCATCCTGCTCTTTGCCCAACTCTGTTCTCTGCTTCTGAAGCCGTCCTGGAGATGGCGGGCCATGTGTGGCAGAGATGCCCTCTCCAGCACTTCATAGAAAAAAAATGACATTTTGGTTTGAAAGGTACAAGGTTAAGTTGCAGGCTGAGAGGGGGGGAAAGAAATACCTTTTAAATATTGACAACCAAGAAATTATCATTAATTGAGCTTAATTAAGTCAAGGAAAATCAAGATTGATTTCTTAGGGTAATGTACCATCTCAAATAAATAGTAAAATATTTCTTCCCCCTGCTGTATTTGGTTTTGTCAAGCCAATGTGGAAAAAAACCTGCAAATTAGTAACAATGCAGCCACATTCAACTGTAGTTCATGAAGACTTTATCACATATCCAGGCTTCAGATAAGTCAGTTAGTTCCTCTCATCACTTCCATGATACAGAAATAGAAAGCCAGTCACATTTAACTTTATACAGTACAATTAGCCACCAAACAGCAACTTCCTACCTCAATTTCTTTTCCCATGAGCCATGATTCTTTATACAAGCACGATTCAGGTGTGACCCAGGAACTCTCTTTTGAATCGATGTTGTAATAGTAGTCATATTGTTCGTGCAGGTTGAGTTTGAGCCATGAACCTTCACTAGACACTAAAGAAAAAAGTTTGTTAAATTCTACAGAGAGACAGTGAACCCTTAAACATTAGTGTAGTTTCTTCAATATGTAAAGTAATTGAATCTGTTTTTCACCAAACATTTAGACAGTCTAAGTCAACAGCATCAGAAATGACCCACTAACATGGAATGAATTCGATAGATTTAATGGCAGATCCCTGCTAAGCTAAGAAAAGGAAGAGACACAAATGCCTAAGGCTAGCTCTAGAGCTCAAATCTTTCATGAGGATGATAAAAACATGTTTAGCTGGGCCGGGCATGGTGGCTCTTGCCTGTAATCCCAGCACTTTGGGAGGCTGAGACAGGTGGACCATGAGGTCAGGAGATTGAGACCATCCTGGCCAACATGGTGAAACCCTGTCTTTATTAAATAGCAAAATACAAAAAATTAGCCAGGCGTGGTGGTACACACCTGTAGTCCCAGCTACACAGGAAGCTGAGGCAGGGGAATCACCTGAACCCGGGAGGCGGAGATTGCAGTGAGCCGAGATATCACCGTTACACTCCCAGCTTGGCAACAGAGCTAGACTCCATATATATATTAAAAAAAAAAGTTTGGCCAAAACCAGCCGAAGAGATAGAAAAGCAAACAATAATTGTAAGTCCCAGGTAGATGCAAACAACAACACATGTAGACAAAGGAGACCAATTGGCAAGATCCTCTTTGCTTACAACGTTTTCCTACAACTTCTCCAATAAATAGACCCATAAGGACTGTGGACTGTGGCCCTTATTTAAGGAGGGCCAATGATCTGCATTAAACCAAAGTAGAACCTTTGGAAACAGCGTTATTCAAAGTACAAAATGGCATATGCGTAACACAAAAGTCAACTGAAGCAGGGAAAAAGAAAATTCCTGTTCCCCTGACTCATTTTGTGCTATACAACCACACAAAATAAGAAAAAAATTTTTTTGAAATAACTAATTTTGGGGGAGGGATATTAGAAAAACCTATGGTAGTCATGACTTAGGTTGATCAGGAATGTCTCCTCCTCATGAATCCATGGGCTATACTTCATTAGACATCTGTTTATTTTGTTGAATGATTCTGATCCCAGGCCTGAGAGCTAAACACAGCAGAAAAACCTAAGAAGTTCTAACTTAGACTAAGCTAAGTCAACTGTACCAAGTGAGAATTGACTCATTGCCTTTACAGGTAAATCAAAGTTTAAGTGAATTTCTTCACAGAATATTGAAATGCATTGAAATAACTAAATAGGGGTAACTTTAAGGCTCTCTTTTTTCCTTTTTTTTTTTGAGGCAGAGTTTGACTCTTGTTGCCCAGGCTGGAGTGCAATGGCACAATCTCGGCTCACTGCAACCTCCACCTCCCGGGTTCAAGCGATTCTCCTGCCTCAGCCTCCAAAGTAGCTGGGACTATAGGCATGTGCCATCGTGCCTGGCTAATTTCATGTTTTTAGTAGAGATGGGTTTCTTCATGTTGGTCAGGCAGGTCTTGAACTCCAGACCTCAGGTGATCTGCCCGCCTCTGCCTCCCAAAGTGCTGGGATTACAGGTGTGAGCCACCACACCTGGCCTAAGGCTCTTTAATATGTGTTGATTCTTCATTTGGTTTTAAATGCCCCTCACCTGTTCTTTCTGTTTGTCAATGCCCAGGAAGAAAGATGTATCTCTTTTCAATGGGCAGTCAGACATCCTGTTCATCTGTTTAGAAACATTGGTCTACTAGAAAATACATTGTACGGTCAAGTTAGGATGTTTACAAGTAATTATTATCCTTCCCTCCCTTCCCCCCGCTGCTCCCTTCCTTCCTTTCTTGCTTTCGAGACAGGTTCTCACTCTGTCACCCAGGCTGGAGAATAGTGGTGTGACATGGCTCACTGCAGCCTGAACTTCTCCAGGCTCAGATGAGCCTCCAGAATAGCTGGGACCATAGGAACATGCAACACCTGGTTAATTTTTTGTAGAGGTTGGTTTTGCCATGTTGTCCAGGCTGGTCTCAAACTCCTGGGCTCAAGCAATCCGCTTGCCTCAGCCTCCCAAAGTGCTGGGATTATAGGCATGAACCACTATGCACAACCAACTATGCTATTTTCAATTACCAATAGTTGTCAGATTCATAAATGTTTTCAGAAGAATAATCACCATTCTTAAGGCAACTCTCTCAGTGGGAAGGAAAGAAGGCAAGCAAAGCTGACGAAAATGTTTCTCCCATCACTTGAACTGAGAAGTAAAAAATTTCTTAGTTGGTTAAAAGCCAATTACCAATGGTCAATTCACTTGAACTGTGATTTACCTGTAAAGACAATGAGTCTAATGCTCACTTGATAGTAGTTGACTTAGCTTAGTCTATGTTAGAACTTCTTATATTTTTCTGTTTTTAGCTCTCACCCAAATATGGCACATGGGAAAAGAAGTAGGCAAGTTTGAGAGAGAGAAGATAAACTAAGTTTTTTCCAGAATGAATTTGAAATGAGGATAGCTCATTAATACAGTTATCTGATTCTCTCTCAATGAAGGATGAGGCAGGGGACACTACAGTAATTCCTGATGAAGAGACCTGAATGGCATTAGAGGCTTTACTTGGGTTGGGATGTCAACAGGTAACAGGAAAGAAGAATTCCTATCTTTTTCACATCTAGTTTGAATGTACAGTTAGATCAGAGACTGAGGAGAGCTGCTTTCCAGAACGGGTTCCAAATAGTTTTCCTAAGAAATATAGTTGGTTTGCTACTTAGAAAAAAGACTGATTACAGTTAGTTAAGAGGTCACGAACATTCTAAAAGGAGGCATACTTTTTAGATGCCTTCCAGACAAAATTATACACTAATATACAGAATCGTTAAACTCACTTATAAGGCTGAGCAATCCATTCACCAAATGGCGAATGTTTCAATTTGGGAAAAGACAGACACCTTAGAACCAGAGGGGAAAGAGATAAGAATAAATCATCGTATGCATGCCTGAAAACAATGCTCATAGCTCTATCTGGAGGTGAAAATCAGTCTTTAATTGCTTGGAAAGCTCTTCTTTCCAGAACGGGTGTTGGCAAACATTTTCTGTAGAGTCAGAGAGTAGGGGCCTGGCGCAGTGGCTCACACCTGTAATCCCAGCACTTTGGGAGGCCAAGGCAGGTGGATCACTTGAGGTCAGAGTTCAAGGCCAACATGGTGAAACCCTATCTCTACTAAAAATACAAAAATGAGCCAGGCACAGTGGCATGTGCCTGTAATCCCAGCAACTCGGGAGGCTGAGGCAGGAGAATTGCTGGAACCCAGGAGGCAGAGGTTGCAGTGAGCTGAGATTGCCCTGCTGCACTCCAGCCTGGGTGGCAGAGCAAGACTTAATTTAAAAAAACAAAACAAAACAAAACAAAACAAATCCCCCCCCCCCCCAAAAAAAAAAGAGAGAGAGAGCCAATATTTTCAGATTTGCAGGCTATGGGTCTCTGAAACAACCACTCAGCACTACCACTGCAGCAGGAAAGCAGCCATAGACCATACATAAATCAATGCGTGGCTAAATTTCAGTGAAACTTTCTTTCTTTATTATTATTTTTTGAGATGGAATTTCACCCTTGCTACCCAGGCTGGAGTGCAATGGCCCGATCTCAGCTCACCGCAACCTCTGTCTCCTGGGTTCAAGCAATTCCCCTGCTTCAGCCTCCCAAGTAGCTGGGACTACAGGCGCTCGCCACCATGCTCAGCTAATTTTCGTATTTTTAGTAGAGACGGGGTTTCACCATGTTGACCAGGATGGTATCAATCTCTTGATCTCATGATCCACCTGCCTCAGCCTCCCAAAGTACTGGGATTATAGGCGTGAGCCACCGCACCTGGCCGAAACTTTATTTATTAAGGCAGATGGCAGCAAAAGAAATTTACCAAAAATGATTAGAATAAATGAGTTCAGCAAGGTTGCAGGATACAAGATCAATATACGAAAATCAGTTGTAAGAAAAGATGTATCCATGAAAAAACCTGGACATGAATGTTCATAGCAGTCTCATTCAGAATAGCCAAAAGTTGTGGGGAGGGAGTGGTGCAGAATACAGGTTCCATCAGTTGATGACTGGGTAAACAAAATGTGGCATATTCATACAATGGAATACTATCAGACACAAAAAAGGAATAACTGACAGATGCTACATGAATAAACTCTGGAAATGTTATGCTATGTAAAAGAAGCCAGGCATGAAAGACTGTGTATTGTATGACTCTGTTTATATGAAATGTCCAAAACAGGCCAAAGAGAAAGTAGATTAGTGGTATCCTGGGGCTGGGGAGTGGGTGATAGGGATTGATGCTAATAGGTACAGGGTTTTGTTTTGGCGTGATGAAATGTCCTGGAATTAACTAGAGGTACTGGATGTACCTTGTGAATATACTAAAAACCTCTTAATTACATACTTTAAAAGGGAGAATTTCATGGCATATATATTATTACTCAATAAAAAGCCAATTGTCTATAAATGAGCAATAAACAATTCCAAAATATAATTAAAAAACAATATTTACAATAGCATAAATGATAAAATACTTAGGAACAAATTTAATGAAGCAAATGCAGCCTTATATGCTGAAAACTACAAAAAAATTGTTGTAAGAGTTTTAAACTTGATTAAAAGGAAAGACATCCTATGTACATGGATCGGAATATTGTGAAGACAGTAAGACTTATCAAACTGATCTATAGATTCAATACAATCTCAGCTGACAAAAGTTTCACTGCCTTTTTTTTTCTTCCCAGAAGAATGAATCTAAAGTATTTCCTAGGTTTCTGAATTGAATACACAGGGATTTGACTATAGTCACCCAAATATGACACATGGGAAAAGTAGTAGGCAAGTGTAGGAGACAGAAGATAAACTAAGTTTTTTCCAGGATGAATTTGAAATTAGGATAGCTCATTAATACAATTAGGTAACTCTTTCCCAAAGAAGGATGAGACAGGGGATATTACAGTAATTCCTGATGAAGAGCTCTGAATGGAACAGAGAGGGACTCAAGGGTGACCAGATGCCAAGTAAGAGAGTGGTCATTTCATTAACAGAAAATTTACTGAACTGGAAGGTGGACTCTCCAAGTTGGAAATATATCAAACTTGAAAGTAAGTATATAGGGTACTATTAGACAAACATCAAGTTGGACTAACAAAGTTTTTTCCCCCTTAAGTTCTACTTCTAAGGACATACACTGTCACATTAGTTTCTTAAAGATGGATACTAGCCTGTAGATGACCTCCAATGCGGTACAAATAAACACTAGCATAGAAGTTCAGAGCCACCTCGATCCTAGACACTAGGAAACAGTAAGTGCTCAATAAACATCTATTAAAGGAATTCTGCATTAAATATTAATTGTCCTTGGGTCTACCATTCTTTCCCTATGTCTGAAATCTCATCAATGTGAATTTCCAAATCTAAAAAATGAGTGTCAAACTGTATAATGTCAAAGATTCTTTCCAGAGCTAACAATGCAGTTTCTGCCATTGTACTGAGTAGGCATAACTAGTTGCCAAGGTTTGCCAACTGATCCCTTGCAGACTAGCTCATTGTACTTTATTCCATATAGTCAAAATTACTGTTTACCCCTACTTAATATTATATAATCACAAAGGATTGAGATAAAATATCAGTGTAAACATCTGTTTATATCACTGGTATATTCACATGAATAAATGAATCAATAAGCATCATCTGTATAAAGCAAAGACTCCTCAAATATGACATTTTCTTAATGCCACCCATATATTGCCACTGAGATCATAGCTTTCCTAAAGTAAAAAGAAACATCTAAAACATTTCCTAATTTCCTTAGCCACAGATGACAAAAAATTACAGAAATGTTAATTTGAAAGCAATACCTGTCTTACAGAAAATTTACAAGGATATCCAGAACTTGAACTCAAATCTGGACCAAGCAGACCTAACAGACATCTACAGAACTCTCAACCCCAAATCCACAGAATATACATTCTTCTCAGCACCACATCACACTTATTCTAAAATTGACCACAAAATTGGAAGTAAATCACTCCTCAGCAAATGCAGAACAGAAATCATAACGGTCTTTCAGATCATTGTGCAATCAAGTTAGAACTCAGGATTAAGAAACTCACTCAAAACTGCACAACTACATGGAAACTGAACAACCTGCTCCTGAATGACTACTGGATAAATAATGAAATGAAGGCAGAAATAAAGGTGTTCTTTGAAACCACTGAGAATGAAGACACAACGTACCAGAAACTCGGGAACACATTTAAAGCAATGTGTAGAGGGAAATTTATAGCACTAAATGCCCACAACAGAAGTGAGGAAAGGTCTAAAATCAATACCCTATCATCACAATTAAAAGAACTAGAGGAGCAAGATCAAACAAATTCAAAAGCTAGCAGAAGACAAGAAATAATTAAGATTAGAACAGAACAGAAGGAGATAGAGACACAAAAAACCCTTCAAAAAAAATCAATAAATCCAGGAGCTGGTTTTTTGAAAAGATCAACAAAATAGATAGACTGCTAGCCAGACTAATAAAAAAGAAAAGAGAGAAGAATCGAATAGATGCAATAAAAAATGATAAACTAGATATCACCACCGATCCCACAGAAATAAAAACTACCATCAGAGATTACTACAAACACCTCTATGCACATAAACCAGTAAATCTAGAAGAAATGGATATATTCCTGGACACTTACACCCTCCCAAGACTAAACCAGGAAGAAGTTGAATTCGTGAATAGACCAATAACAAGGTCTGAAATTGAGGCAGCAATTAATAGCCTACCAACCAAAAAAAGTCCAGGACTTTTTTTGAACCAGATGGGTTCACAGCCAAATTCTACCAGAGGTACCAAAGAGGAGCTAGTACCATTTCTTCTGAAACTATTCCAAACAGTACAAAAAGAGGGAATCCTTCCTAACTCATTTTATGAGACCAACATCACTCTGATATCAAAAGCTGACAGAAACACAATTGAAAAAGAAAATTTCAGGCCAATATCCATGATGAACATTGATGCGAAAATCCTCAATAAAATACTGGCAAACTGAATCCAACAGCACACCAAAAAGCTTATCCATCATGATTAAGTCAGCTTCATACCTGGGAAGCAAGGCTGGTTCAACATACGCGAATCTATAAACGTAATGCATCATATAAACAGAACCAAAAGCAAAAACCACTCGATTTTCTCAATAGATGCAGAGAAGGCTTTATAAAAAATTCAACAGCCCTTTATGCTAAAAACTCTCAATAAACTATGTATTGATGGAATATGTCTCAAAATAATAAGAGCTATTTATGACAAACCCACAAGCAGTATCACACCGAATGGGCAAAAACTGGAAGCATTCCCTCTGAAAACTGACACAAGACGATGATGCCCTCTCTCACCATTCCTATTCACGTAGTGTTAGAAGTTCTGGTCAGGGCAATCAGGCAAGAAAAAGAAATAAAGGGTACTCAGTTAGGAAAAGAGGAAGTCAAATTGTCTTTATTTGCAGATGACATGATTGTATTTTTAGAAGACTCTATTATCTCACCCCAAAATCTCAAGATGATAAGCAACTTCAGCAAAGTATCAGGATACAAAATCAATGTGCATAAATCACAACCATTCATATACACCAGTAACAGACAGAGAGCCAAATCATGAGTGAATTCCCATTCACAATTGCTACAAACAGAATAAAATACATAGGAATACAACTAACAAGACACGTGAAGGACCTCTTCAAGGAGAACTACAAACCACTGCTCAAGGAAATAAAAGAGGACACAAACAGATGGAAAAATATTCCACGCTGATGGTTAGGAAGAATCAGTATTGTGAAAATGGCCATACTGCCCAAAGTAATTTATAAATTAAATGCTATCCCCATTAAGCTACCATTGACTTTCTTCACAGAATTGGGAAAAAACCACCTTAAGCCTCATATGGAACCAAAAAAGAGCCCACATAGCCAAGACAATCTTAAGCAATAAAACAAAAACAACAACAAAAAACAAAGCTGGAGGCATCACACTACCTGACTTCAAACTATACTACAAGGCTACCATAATCAAAACAGCATGGTACTGGTACCAAAACAGAGATATAGACCAATGGAACAGAACAGAGGCCTCAGAAATAACGCTACACATCTACAATCATCTGATCTTTGACAAACCTGACAAAAACAAGCAATGGGGGAAGGATTCCCTATGTGATAAATGGTGTTGGGAAAACTGCCTACCTGTATGCAGAAAGCTGAAACTGGATCCCTTCCTTACACCTTATACAAAAATTAATTCCAAATGGATTAAAAATCTAAACATAAGACCTAACACCATAAAAACCCTAGAAGGAAACCTAGGCAATACCATTCAGGACATAGGTATAGGCAAGGACTTCATGATGAAAACATCAAAAGCAATGGCAACAAAGGCCAAATAGACAAATGGGATCTATTTAAACTTAAGAGCTTCTACACAGCAAAAGAGACTAACATTAGGTGGCAACCAACAGAATGGGAAAAAATTTTTGCAATTTGCCCATCTGCAAAGGTTTAATATCCAGAATCTACAAAGAACTTAAACAAATTTACAAGAAAAAAAAAAACAAACTCATTAAAAATAGGGCAAAGGATATGAACAGACCACTTCTCAAAAGAAGACATTTATGCAGCCAACAAACATAAAAAAAAGCTCATCATCACTGGTTTTGAAAGATGCAAATCAAAACCACATTGAGATACCATCTCACACCAGTTAGAATGGCTATCATTAAAAACCAGTAGACAACAAATGCTGGAAAGAATGTGGAGAAATAGGAATGCTTTTACACTGGTGGGAGTGTAAATTGTGGAAGACAGTGTGGCGATTCCTCAAGGATCTAGAAATAGAAATACCATTTGATGCAGCAATCTCATTACTGGGTATATACCTAAAGGATTATATATCATTCTATTATAAAGACACGTGCACACATATGTTTATTGCGACACTGTTTACAATAGCAAAGACTTGGAACCAACCCAAATGCCCATTAATGACAGACTGGATAAAGAAAATGTGGAACATATACACCATGGAACACTATGCAGCCATAGAAAAAGATGAGTTCATGTCTTTTGCAGGGACATGGATAAAGCTGGAAACCAGCATTCTCATAAACGGACACAAGAACAGAAAACCAAACACCGCATGTTCTCACTCATTAGTGGGTGTTGAACAATGAGAACACATGCACATAGGGCAGGGAATATCACACACTGGGGCCTGTCAGGGGGTGGAAGGCTAGGGGAGGGATAGCAGGGGGTAGGGAGATTGGGGAGGGATAGCATTAGGAGAAATATCTAATGTAGATGAAGCGGGGACAGATGTAGCAAACCATCATGGCACGTGTATACCTGTGTAACAAACCTGCACATTCTGTACATGTACCCCAGAACTTAAAGTATAATTAAAAAAATCCTAAGATATTAAAAAAGAAAGCAATACTTGTCTTAAAATTAAGAAAATACAATAACACAGAAATTATATTTAAAATACTTAGTTTGTGCTAAATAACAAACAAACTTACCTGTTTCAGATTTGCGATCTTTTGCCTTCACAAGGGCATCATAGTATCTGTCAGCACATTCTGGGATTATGTCATTTGCATTGCAAGTGGAAGACCTCAATGTAGACAAAATATCACTTGATTTTTTTCCTTCCAAACACTGATTAACATCAACCACCAGAGTAACCCCTTTGTAATTGAAAAAAAAAAAAAAGGTTTCTTGTTAATGGTTATCTTCCACTTACTTCAAGGCATGCAAATATATAATTCAACTTCTTAGGAATGCATTAGTATCAAACATTTTCACCCTTTGAGAATATGTACCACATATGCCCAAGACAATCACCTACCAATTTAGTTCATAGAAGAATTAGATAACACAAGAGCATGGTTTATTAAAAACAACAGTCTTTCCTGGTTACTCATATGTGGTATAGAGGCCCTAGTTTGCTGTAGTAGTCTATGAAATGGGGTGAATACACACCCCAGTAAGTACGTAGCTCTAACCTAGGCCATTAACACATATTTGAGAACTAGTTTTACAAACACATTTGTTTACTTTAGGATAAGCAAAACATTTTTTTTTTGCATAAGAATATCACGGTATTTACTTTCCTACAGGTAATTTTTCTACGGCTTCAATATTTTCTCTTCAAAGTTAAAAATATCCCAAAGTTTAGAACTGGATCACTTCGCCCTTTCTCTTCTTATCTCCCCCCAGTCCAAAATGCTTGCATCTCTTAATGGCCAGCATCCTCTTGGATCGGCAGTTAGGCTCAACACATTCCAGCCTTAGCACAATCTTCTTTGTGGTCTTAGCCTTCTTCTGGAAAATTGGCTTTGTCTTCCCACTATAGCCACTCTGGCTCTGATCATACCACCTCTTTCCCTGGGCATGCAAGGAATCCTTGCCCTTCTCATATGGTGTCACTTTGTGATGCCAATGCTTGCCATGCTTCTTACAGAAGGTTCTTTGGGTTTCAGGTACGTTGACTATCTTTGCAGCAGGGCTGTTCTGTCTATGTGATGAAAATGAGAAACGGTGTCCGAGACCCTTACCTCTTGCCGTGAAATGCTTTTTAAGTTATGGAAATCCTGGTGTTATCTTGTATAGTGCTAATATATTTAGCAAAATTGTCATAAACAACCTAAATGAGTGTTCTAGAAAGGCAGAGCTGGTGGATAGGCGGAACGGAGTCCTAAAACTTCATTCTGGAACCAATTTAGACCTAACAAGCATTTCATCCCATTGCAAATTTCTACCTCTCCTCATTAACAAAACCATATGAAACTCTTGGTAGTCTGAGGAAAGTTAACTTAGTGAATTACTTCCCACTTTAATTTCAGGTAAGAATGGCGAATCAATAGGACTAGAGTTTTTACAGCCAGTAAACGCACTGAGTTAGAAAAGCAGAGCCAGAAAAATGAAAGAAGCCAAGTTAAAATACTTCCTACATGAAAAACATCGTGATGTAAAGTGAAGGGAGACATGGATATTTTTTCTTTTTTTTCTTATAGGTACGTCAACCTCTACGAGTATTAAATTACAATTTGTTGTCATCAAATTATGTTCACATGTGCATAGCACTAAGAAGGTTAATGGGAAATCTGGAGGAGCACATGGAGACTAAGGGAGAACTTCTCTAGCAAACTCCAGTGGTTGTTGAATAAAGCCTATGGCAGTATGTTCTTATGCTTATAGACGCTAATGGGAAATGGGTGGACATCGCCCTTTCCTCTTCTCCAGGAAAGCTTTGTAGGAGAGAGAAATAGAGTACTGGCAAATTGAGAAGTTTGTGGTCTGAGAAAAGCCCAAGAAACAAAAAATGACAAAAATACTCACAAGAACTACATGTGATAGCGTCATCTAACCCAATAAAATGCAATTGTTCTTGAAAGATGATATTACAAAAGGCACACATTTCTTGTATATATTATCACTGAGTATTGATGAGCTGGTTCACAGGTCAATTTCCAGATAACTAAAGCTAATTCCTTTACGGGCCAACTCTCATCTTCATAGAACCATTTTCGATGAAATTCTAAAACATGCCTTAGAGAAAATCCTAACAGGACAGTCGCTATTGCTCCTTATTTTATGCAAAATCTCTGGTATAAAGTAGGTGCTTAATGTCTGCTGAGAGCTTCCAGAAGAGTCCTTTGTGTCATTAAAATTGTGCTGTGCTGTAATATAGTGAGTGCTATTTTCAAGGACTGCGGAAGTGTTTGAGTTTATTGGCTCCTGCATGAAATGGCCTTTAACTCCTATGCTTCCTAGTTTTTCCTTCTTCCGTCACTGTCAGCTGTCACTTTTTACTGACATCAGCGTGCCTGTCTAAGGCAGTTTAAGCACTTTACTGCCTTGTGATTTGTGGCTTCTGATGTGCTCTGAGTCAGAAACAACCAGGAAAAGAAACTACCAAAGACAATGGAGTTCTGCTTAAAAAAAAAATCAACAGGCTCAAAAGTGTCTATCTGAGGGGTCCTCAGTGAATAAAGTAGATTAACTTCAATGCTTGTGTTGAGATATCTATTTTGATTGCCTTTTTCTTAATCTGTGATTTGTGGCTAAGTTCCAGATACTTAAAGGTAACAGACAGATGACTTTCACTCCAGAAAGTCAGGTATGTTTCTGCTAAGTAACAAATTAAGAAACCTTCCATAAATCTCCTAAGAGATCCCAAAAACGTTTGCTTTACATCTTAAGTCATATACCAGCAGGTTCTCTTAAGGCACACATTCACAGTAGAGGTGATTGATATAACTCCCAATGAGACAAAAATTGGTTCCTGTAGGGAGGGAGTTAAAAAAACCTCTTTATGTATAAAGTACAGACCTACATATGGCACATAAACAGGTATACGATATATCTGTGGCTTTAAAATTTCATGGTAAGGATTAGAGAAAAAACTGTCTAAAAAGATTCCCTAGGGTGTCATAATGAGAAAAAGGTAGAGAAAGTCTGCCCTAAGGAATCAAAAGTGAGGCAAATCTACTTTAAGCAAGCAAGATACTCCAGTGAATGTCAACACTGGGCCAAAATGAAAGAGGCTTGAGTTACTCTGCCCTTTAAAATCTTGCTGGTGGTAACATAAATGGGCCAACACATTTTCTTTTATCATATTATCTGAGAGTGTGTTTGATGCTTATAGTGCATGACCACAAGCTGTTTCAAGTCTTTATGCAGAGTGAAGAATGTTTTAAAAGGTTAAATTCTTGTTGAAAATTGGAAAATTCCCATAGGTAGTTTTAACTTTGGAAAATCTTTTTTGTTGTTATATATAGTAAAATAAAGTATATCAGTTCTTCTGAGGGACAGGACAGAGGGAAATGATAGGATTTTTAGATGTGCAAGTACAGAGTACAAAATCATACATTTGAGGAAATCTGCTACTTTTATAGTCAATAGAACCAACAATCTCAATGTGAAAAACAGAATCAACAATTGCAGACCAAATGTAAGAACAACAATGAATACAAGAAATAAAAACCTTCTACATTGGTTTGATTTCTAAGAGATAAATCATAACCATTTTAGGCTATTTGAATGCCTAAATTACAATCTAATTTCTCAAAAGTGTCTCTTCGGACTATGGCTTCCTTCAGTTTTATATTTAAGTTGAAATCTCTTATATACACACTTCCACTTTATTATTTTCTTCTTAAGGCACGCTAGAAAGGAAAGACGTCAAAGTTCCGTAGGGAATAAAAGCTCAGGTTAGAAAAATACACATATTTTTCCAAGCTAAGGAAATAAAGCCCAGATGTTTCTCACAGACACTTCCGAGGTTGAAAAGCCCACCTGTGGAGCAGGACAAAATTATCTTAAGAACCTTCTGTGACCTGATACAACAGAACAGATTCTAATTATGCCATGAGTTGACAGGTTAATGAATTATAATTTTAGGAATTGTATTTTAATTTATATATGGACAATGTTAGTGTATGAATTTAGAAGTTATTTCAAACTATCATGTGAATTTTCATATTATTCCTCCTCAAAAACAGAGGGTTAAACAATTTTATCATTTGAATGAATGTGGGGATCCTGCCAGTTGCTGATTATGCCTATTCCAATTATGCACCCCAGAACTGGGGAAGTAACCACAGAAGGGGTTTGGCAACCCCCTGTGAGATGGATCTGAGCTAATATTCTGTTGATCACCTGACCTCCATAAACCCCTACATTGACTGGTGGACCACAGTGATGTTTTGGGTCTCCTGGAATTAGTGTCAATTCAGAGCAAGTGTCCACTAATTTCCAAAAGTCTGATGATGTCCTTTCTCCTAAGTATAGTCACCCTGGTAAAAGGCCATACATCCCTTTGGGGAAGGCTGGAAGAAAGACTAGCAGTATAAATTTTTGGTAGCGTAGCTGAGTTCCTCCTCAAGGTGCCTGGCCTTCCCTTTATTTGAGGGGTTTTGGGTTTGTAAACTGGCCCCATTCTGGGAAATGATTGAGGGTCTGTGACTATTTTTATGATTCAAGGTAGTCTTCCGTTTGCTTGACCCAGAACTCTTCCAGTTGTACAGATTAAGGAAGAACTGAGGAGACTGCCAGTCTATTTCATTGCTAGTCGCCCCATGATCAGCTGGCCACTCCACAGGTCTCCTATTGGTTCTGTTTCTGTGGAAAATGCTGGTAACAATAAGGGGCATGGAAAGGAGAAAAACGGTTTTAAGCAGAAATGGTTTAGTTCTTCAAGAATCAAGAGGAAAAAAGGATCTGATTCAATCATAAAATTTGAGAGCTTAAAAACTATCTTTTACCTTCTGGGTTTTGTTCAGCAACATTGATAAATTTGGTTGGAGATAGAGCGTAATCACTGACCATAGGGAAACCAACTAATTTTTGTATAATTATGCGTCCAAGAACTAAAATTTGGTAAGAATCCAAATCTTCCAGAAATTATAGATCGCATGACTTTAGGCACATAACCAAATCCAAAAAGGCAAGTTTCAAGAGCAAAGGAGGCGAGGGCTTACATTGCTTGGCTCTGTCCTCATCCACGTTGGCCTCGTCGACAGCTTGCTGTATCTCATCCAGCCAAAGCACTTTGGAAACACTCTCAGGGTCCTGGGAACAATGCCACAGAATAAAAAGAAAGAACAGTGAATAACGAGGAAACAGAATTAGTAACTGCTTTTGAGGAGCCATTTAATCATAATTCCCACAAATTCTCAATCAGCAACTACCCAGCTCTGCCATATACTGTACACACTCCTGATGAAGCTGACCCCAAACCTGACCACTTCTCTCTTCTTCCCGGCCACTCTTTAGTCCGGCCCTCCATCCTCTCCCATCTGCAGCCGCACTGGCCCCCTAGCGGGTTCTGCTGCATCAAAGCTTGCCCTCACCACTGTGGCCCTCTACAGAGAGCCCAGAGGATCTCTTTAAAAGATATTCAGTGCACCATCCTCTGCTTAAACCCTCCCCAAAGGCTTCCCCAGCTGTTAGAAGGAAACACAAACTGCCTTTTCAGGGACAGTGGGGTTCTGCCTGCATGGCCCTGCCTACTGCCTCTCTGGCTGTACCTCACGCCTCTCTACCTCCCCCTTCCTGTTAAAGACCTTCACAGGAGTCTCCTTCAGACCACAATACTCTATCCTCACTGTGCGGCTGCTGGCTTTTTCTTACCATTCAGGTCTCAACTCAAATGCTACCTACTCCAAAAAGTCTTCCTGGGCTACCCTAGTCAAATACTCTCTCCCTCAATCACTCAATTAATGTGGTTCCCAAACTTTATGTCAAGGTGCCCCAAGTTATCATGGGATATTTTTAATTTGAGAGAAACACAGGGATTGTCAATATTTACCAGAGAGACAAAAATGAAAATGAAACAACATGGTGATTGTCCTTAAGGAGCTAACAATGTAGTGTAAGAGACAGATATGTCAAGACATATAGCTGGGCGCATGTCTCCTGCCTGTAATCCCAGCACTTTGGGAGGCTGAGGGGGGGAGGATCACTTGAGGTCAGGAGTTTGAGACCAGCTTGGCCAACATGGTGAAACGCTGTCTCTGCTAAAAATACAAAATTTAGCCAAGCATGGTGGTGCATGCCTGTAGTTCTACCTACTTGGAAGGTGGGAGAATTGCTGGAACCTGGGAGGTGGAAGTTGCAGTGAGCCAAGGTCAGGCCATTGAACTCCAGTCTGGGAGACAGAGTGAGACTCTGCCTCACAAAAA
>NW_016107365.1:6175256-6207582 GCF_001604975.1 Cebus imitator | reverse complement strand
GTCTGAGATCGCAAGTAAATTTTTATCAGCAGAGATATTTTCAGGAAAGGCGTGACGTTTAACAAATGGGAACATTTTACCTATGTGTAGGAATAAGTGTTGTGTTCTAAACCCTAAGTCGACTGTGAAGAATGAAAGGCGATGGATCCGGCACCGACACCATCACTTGGGATTTAAGATGGATGGGGACAGGAAGGAGAGGAATGGTCACTGGTTCCTCTGGCAGGCTTTTAACACTATTTTCCTCAGAGGCTAATGTGAGATAATGCGTGGGAAAGGGCTCTGAAAATGAGATAAAATATCTGTAATTTCATCCTGCAACATCTGGGCTAAAGAAGGCCTCTGGGGAAGGCTTGGCGCCTGCTTCCGCCATCACCTCTGGCTACGTGGCAGACTACAAGGGAAGCATCAGCAAGATTTTCCATTATTTTCAAGAATGGATGGGGGAGGCTCAAACAGGAAGCAGGACAGAAAGGGGAAGACTGGAGGAGGCAAAAAGAGAGGGAAGTAGGAACTAATTTTTCTCAATTCGCAACATCTAAGAGAACCCAACATTCCCCAGGCATAGCCTAAAACCTAAGCTCTATGCGTTCATTTATGTGTCTCAGTTCTTTTGAAGGGTATTTACCTTCCTTCATAACTTATCACTGTAGAAGATGCACCACACAAATTTTTACCCAGATGAGAAGGCAGTAACAATCTTACTTCAAACCTTAAAGTATTAGTTTTATAAGCCAAACTGAAGAGAGAAATTATAAATCAAATAAATTTATGTCAACAGTTTAAATTATGACACATTAAACTAAAGGTTGCTAGAGTTAAATGTAAAATCAACAGTAAAAACTGAATCCTATCAAATCAATGTGAAGTCTGCTTTTTCTTATTTATTTTATTTTTGAGATGGAGCAAAAATAAAATAAATAAAATTTTTTTATTTTTGCTCTGTCACTTAGGCTGGCTCACTGCAACCTCTGCCTCCTGGGTTCAAGCAATTCTCCTGCCTCAGCCTTTCAAGTAGCTGCAATTATAGGTACCTGCCACCATGCTTGGCTAATTTTTCTATTTTTAGTAGAGATTGGGTTTCACCATGTTGGTCAGTCTGGTCTCAAACTCCTGACCTCAAGTGATCCTCCCCCCACAGCCTCCCAAAGTGCTGGGATTACAGGAGTGAGCCACCACGCCCGGCCAAGTCTGCTTTTTCAATAGTTCATCAGAACACTGAAAAGAGTAGCATATTTACAGGACGGCCACGCCTCCACTTCAGTTAAACAGCCAGGTTCAACATAAGAGTCAAAAATGAATTAAATGACCAGAAACTAGGCCATGTGCAAATCAAGTCATAAATTTCTGAATTTAGATAACTCCCAGAAAAGTTCTAATTAAACAACAACAAAAAAACCCTTTGTCAATATTTTATAGTTTTTATTTCTGCAATATAATAGCATTCTATCTCAGTTTGTACGACCATATATTATTTAGTTGCGGTATTAAACACTGATCTTTGACCCTAAAAATCTTAATTTGATATAATTTAATTAAGATGTGAGAGGTTTCCACAGATCAATTTCTTCCTAGCTTATCCCTAGCCTTTAGGTCTCATGTGAAATTTGTATTTTCTAATTCTTGCTGCATTTTTGTAAGGAGCAGGCTATTGGGCCGTTCAGTCTTCAGGTTTAAGTTTTATTAACTAATAATGCATTTTTTTTCATTAGTGTATATTAAGTTATACTCTATAGAATATAACAATTCATAAAAGCTTGTATGTTATACAACGATGTGACATACTTAATATTACTGGACTGTACACGTAATACTGGTTAAGACAGTATATTTTATGTTATGCATATTTTACCACTATTAAAAAAATCTTATTGTAGACTTCTTCACCAACACTCATGGAATAAAAGGAGTCCTCCTCATTTTAATGACTATGATTTTAGTTTGATTGAACAATGTGTCTCCCCAGTTATCTGACCCTAAGAGTTACTGAATGGCTCAAAACACATCAAAATAAGGCAAAAAAAAAAAAAAAAAAAAAAAAAAAAAAGCCAGAACAAACCCTTTCCTCATGTTCCAAAGAAAAAGGTCCACCACTCAAAAGCCAACTTCTGGCCAGGCACTGATGACAAATTCAAATCAATATGACATCGATGGAAAATGTTCAATGTAATTGGGCACCCAATTTTAATTTCTTAAAAAATGTTTGCCTTCCATGATTAATTTAATTTATAATTTATGTAAGGTGTTTACGAAATAAGATTTGAAATAGCTGGGAAGATCCAGGAAAGGATAATTTATTAAGTGGAAATGACACCCTGGAACTGCATTTTTAAAATGGATAAGAAATGAAATATGGGACAGATTCAAAACTTACTGCTGCGCAGCATCTGTTTTTGGGATAGTTCTGTAAAGTCCTGCATAATTTTGGCCATTTTTAAAATGCAAACATACTAGGGGAGAATTACAGCACTTATTCAGAATGGACTGTTAGGGGTGGGTAAGAGTTAAATGCCTTCCTCCAGGGATAACGTAACATGCTCAGAGGCTCGCCTGAGTCATGCTTACTGAAACACCCTTTTCCTACGGAGGACCAGGGCAAGTTTCTTGCCTGCACCATACAGGAAAGCAAACTTCTACAGACAGAAGAAGGCTTCCATTTGCTGCTGACACATGGAACTGAGGTGAAACTGCTCCATGATTTTACACATTTCATAAAGTTCAAGAAACGGGACTCAGGTCATCAAAATGAAAGCCTTCATTTTTGCAGCTGCTGGCCTCCTGCTTCTGTTGCCCACTTGTCAGAGTGGTAAGCAATTTTCTCAGGGGGGTAGAATGGAGATTCGGGTTTGTGTTACAAATGAAGAGTCAACTGAACCGAGTTTTCTTTGTATCTCACACAAACTGCAAGCCCCAAAGGCAGTTTGATCTTTGTTATTAAAAGGTAGAATCATGGAAATGAACATCTATAGTTCATTCACTCTATGCAAACCTGGTCAAAGACTCAGTGTTCTCTCCTGATGTTTAAAAATGTGTGGCATATTCAAGACATTAGATGTCTACAATTAAATCAGGAAGCAATTTTCTTTGAGAGACATTTTGGTGTTTTTAAGAATTTCTTCTGGTTAAGCAAAGATAGCACTTTTTCAAGGGATTAAGAAATATATCCTGTGTTTATACCTCTTGGTGAGATATAAATGGGAGAAACAAGAATAGTGCCAGAAAGAGAAAATCATCTGCTTTCAATAGCTGGCAATGTTAATAAGTCAGTATTTCCAAAATGAATGACCGTTTTTGACTTTCAGTGGGGAGTTCTTCCCATCCTCATATATGATTATTTAAATTTTGGAAATAAGGTCTCCCAAATACTATTATTCAACCTTGAATGTACTTTCCATTTACCTACAACAACGTCAGCTTGAAACCTCCTGCTTTTTCCAAAAATAGCAAATTTGAGATAGGTCTGTACGTGTCACTCTTTGACTGCTAGGTCACACACTCCAGTCAACATTGTTAGGAGTGGGAGAGGCAAAGAAGGGTCACAGCAAGGGGAACAAAAACAAAAAGCAACGCTTTTTAAAGGAATATTGCTTAAATTAACAGTTGGAATCCCTGAGTTGTTACAGAGAGCTCTAAGAGATTTTGTGGTGATTAGCGGTAAGTTCATATGGGATTTATGAATACAGTAAGTGCAAGCTCTTCCTGGGAGTAGATGGGCCGATACGGTGAGCAGCAGAATTGCAAAAGAAATAAGGTTTTCAGGGGGTGGTTCCTTCAAGACACTAGTAGGGTCTGATATAGGTGAAAATGGGGGCCTCTGAAAGAAACAAAGAGGGAGTGCATTTGCTTTCTTCCATAGGGGTGGGGAGAAATGAGAAGCAAGAATCAGGCAAGCTTGTTCAACCTGACTTATTTTGTTGTTGTTTTGTTTTGTTTGTTTTAGGCTTTTAGCAGCCTGATGTCATGGTTTTTACTTCCTGTCTTTAGTGATAAACGGAAAAGAGGGATGAGGAAGGGGCTTTACTGGCTCAACCAGAAACAAACTATGAATCCATGACTGTATTCTCTCCCTTGGACACCCCTGGCAGACTGGAGTTCATGCCCTTTGGATTAGTTCTTCCAGGCCTCTTCCCAGATTGAAAAACATTTCGGAAATATTATGCCCAATGGAAGCCTTTATAAAGAATTCAAATACATGAAAGAAAAATTAACAATGAGTACTATTTGTAAGGAAAACCAGTCTCTGAGGAATAAAGACTTATTTAAGTGGAACCAGATCTGGCATTCTTGTGGAAAATGGAATCATATCCATTTTTCCACAAAATGCAGGCACTGTTTGGCATGTCTGGAGACATAATGTCTTGCTCAATCCCAGAAATTTTCTGAAAACTGACAAACACTTGGTTTTAACAGCTTCTTAAAATCAGATCCTGCAGGTAAATAACTTGTACAGCATGCTCTTCAGCCATCAGTCTCCAGCTTTGTGCCTATCTTTAAAAGCTCTTCTCTTTGGGTGATGTCAAATGCGAAAACTTGTCTAAAATGCTAAAGTGAGAAGGGTTTGTGTGGCTAAACTCAAGTATCACACAACATACCTTCAAAGGTCACCTCTAAATACAGGCACAGAATGCTGCCTCCCACATTTTTCTTTTCTTTTCTTTAATCTATCTTTTCTTAAATGACACCTGATCACCTTCATACCCGAAGTTATCAGGCCACACCTCTATTGTACACAGTGAATTCAGCTTGTGCAATCTCAGGATTATGCGGGAGGTTTCCCATTTCATCCCAGAGCGAACTGCTAGAGATTAAAGCAGGAAGAGAAACTGGCTCTGATTGAAAAACGGGTTACTCAACACTAACTTCAAGTATTCAATGAGGAGGAATTCTGAGGCCTTGGGACAAAACGCAACAGGCACAGTACTGGATATAAATTTAAATATATTTGGCATAAAATATAATATGCCAATATAAATTTGGCATAAAAGTCCACCTTAAAGGTAACATCAGAAATCTGAGTCTATTTTCTATACATGTGAAAGATTTACGAAAAAATTACATAATAATAAATGTTCAGGTTTGAGCTTCAAGATTTTGTTTTTGAAATTGCAGGAATTAGGATTATTAACATCAACATGCCAAGTAACACCAAATAATGATAGCAGATAGTTGATGTGTTTCTGTCTTTTAAAAAATTTATTTCCAACTTCTTAGGTCCTCATGCTGATTTCATCTTCTGATCTTCCCTCCTTTGTTTCCTTTTCCTTTAAAACCTGTTATTTCCCCTAAAATTCACCTTTGGATTATTTTTTCTCAGAACTCTCCCTAGGCCATCTCAACCACTCCCACTAAATTAAACTAGAGCCTCCACGCAGACTCCAATAAACCATGCCTCTAATTTGGGCTCCTGGAATTTTGGACCCGCATACAGTCTTCTAACCAGTTGCTGGACATTTTACTAATATTCCACAAGCAATTCATCCTCAGTCAGACTAAAAACAGATTGTAGCTTCTCCTCCATCCTGCCCCCTTGTCTCTTCCTCGGACTCAATTAATGGCATCCTCTCCCTCCAAGTCATCTAGAGAGAAACCTGAGTTGTTATTGCCTCCTGCCCCTCCCTCACTGTACCCCAAGGCCAATCAGACACCAAGTCCCTCTGAGCCACCATCAGAGTCTCAGGTGTTTGCTGTTGCCTTTCCATGACCAATGCTCTAGCTCAGCAACTCACTAAGCTATGGATGACAGTAGCCTCCAAATCAGGTCCCCTTGCCTCTAATTTCTTACCTTTTCAATCTATTCTCTATGCTGTCACCTAAGTCATCTTAAAAACAAGTCAAAATCATGGCTATATTAGTTTCCTATTGCTGCTATATCAAATTATCACAAATTGCGTGGCTTAAAACAACAGATTATCTTGTATTTCTGGAGATCAGAGATCAAAATCAAGGCTGTTGGTGGGGTTGTGTTCATTGTGGAGGCTCTAGGAGAGAATCTGCTATCTTGCTTTCTTCAGCTTCTAGAAGCTGCCTGCATTCCTTGGTCTATTACCCTTTCTTCCATCTTCAAAGCCAGCAGCATAGCATCTTCAAATCTCTGACTTTAACGTCTTACCCTCCCCTTATATGGACTCTTATGATTATATTGGGCCCACCTAGGCAATCCAGGAAAACCTCAATTTAAGATCCTTAACTAAATTACATCTGCAAAGTCCCTTTTGCTAGGTAAAGGAACATACTTGTAGGTTTCAGGAATTAGCAGGCAGAACCTTTGGGGAGTTGTTATTCTGCCTAACACAATGGTCACTCCTCTGTTCAAAATTGTGTGTGCAACCCCAGCATCTATGAACAGGCATGATTTCTCAGGACAGTTTATAGGCCCTCCAGTAACTTAGCCGTTACCCACTCTTTCAATTTCCTTTCTCAGCTGCACCTTATTAGCATGAGACAATGCATTTTTATACATCTTCTCCACTAGTAGAGTTACTTACAGATAGAAATGGAGTTTATTTAAAACTTTACACCACTGACATGTAAGTGTACAATAACAATTTGCTAAATCAACTTACCTGGCATTCCCAGATCTTATAATAGCCCATACTATGCTGCTGCCCATTCATCATCAGCAGAATCTTACTCATTAAATTCCATCTTTTTATGAATCTTGCTTGTCTTTGCTCAAGTTCATCTTTTCCTTGACATTTTGCTCAAACACCTGAATCTATTAAGTATTGTCTGAATGCCTATACAGTTTATAGTCAACATGCCTATAATGTTCTGATGTGCTATTTTTGTTTCTTTCAGTAGTATTATAAACACCTTACACACAATGAGTGATCATTTAGTTTTTGTTTCTGCATGAGATAGTGTTGTTCTGGGGCATATGATATGTATTAAGTACATGCTTGTTAAGTGCCTAATCTATGATTTTTAAAAATAAAAATGATCTTAAATTCTACAGTCACAGAAATTATGTAGCATAAAACACATTGTTTTCTTTTCTCTTGAACCCTAAATATATGTGAATACTTCCTTTCAATTACAGGCATGGAAAATGATACAAACAACTTGGCAAAGCCTGTGTTATCTGTTAAGACCTTTCGTGGAGCTCCCCTAGATTCTTTTGAAGAGTTCCCCTCTTCTGCCTTAGAAGGCTGGACAGGACCCACCATTACTGTAAGAATGAAGTGCCCTGAAGAAAGTGCTTCACATCTCCATGTGAAAAATGCTACTATGGGGTACCTCACCAGCTCCTTAAGTACCAAACTGATACCTGCTGTCTACCTCCTGGTGTTTGTAGTTGGTGTGCCAGCCAATGCTGTGACCCTGTGGATGCTTTTCTTCAGGACCAGATCCATCTGTATGACCGTATTCTACACCAACCTGGCCATTGCAGATTTTCTTTTTTGTATCACGTTGCCCTTTAAGATAGCTTACCATCTTAATGGGAACAACTGGGTATTTGGAGAGGTCCTGTGCCGGGCCACCACGGTCATCTTCTACGGCAACATGTACTGCTCTATTCTGCTCCTTGCCTGCATCAGCATCAGCCGCTATCTGGCCATCGTCCATCCTTTCACCTACCGGGGCCTGCCCAAGCACACTTATGCCTTGCTAACATGTGGACTGGTGTGGGCAATAGTTTTCTTATATATGTTGCCATTTTTCATCCTGAAGCAGGAATATTATCTTGTTCAGCCAGACATCACCACCTGCCACGACGTTCACAACACATGTGAGTCCTCGTCTCCCTTCCAACTCTACTACTTCATCTCCTTGGCGTTCTTTGGATTCTTAATTCCATTTGTGGTTATCATCTACTGCTACACAGCCATCATCCGGACACTTAATGCATACGATCATAGATGGCTGTGGTATGTTAAGGCGACTCTCCTCATCCTTGCGATTTTTACCATTTGTTTTGCTCCAAGCAATATTATACTTATTATTCACCATGCCAATTACTACAACAACAGTACTGATGGCTTCTATTTTATATATCTCATAGCTTTGTGCCTGGGCAGCCTGAATAGTTGCTTAGATCCATTCCTTTATTTTCTCATGTCAAAAATCAGAAATCACTCCACTGCTTACCTTACAAAATGCTGAAACTATCTTAGAGAACAAGGACAGCTATCACAGAGAATGTTTATTTTCACAGACATCTGTTTTCATGGACAACATATGCATAGTGCAAGGAGCTCCATTTCTGAGCTCCTAAGAAATATGCTTCAAGGGTCAAACATTACAAAAGCATCAGTAAATTTTTTTTTTTTTTTAGACTGAGTCTCCTGTATTGCCCAGACTAAGTGCAGTGGTGCTATCTTGGCTCATGGCAATCTCTGCCTCCTGGGTCAGCCTCCCAAGTAGCTGGGATTACAGACATACATACCCAGCTAATTTTTGTATTTTTATTAGAGACAGGGTGTCATCATGTTGGCCAGGCTGCCGACCTCAAGTGATCCACCTGCCTTGGTCTCCTAAAATGCTGGGATTAAAGGCGTGAGCCACCACGCCGAGCAGCATTAATCATTTTTAAAAACAATTTATCAGTATTTAAAAAATGTTAATACAGGAGAAAAGATATCACAACTCTTTATGAAAAATGACATTTCCATTTGCCTTATTGCAACTTCAAGCTCTTTAAATCTCCATCTTCCCTATTTCTGTGAATGGTATTGCCATCCTTGAAATCTGACATCATTTTTTATTCTTTGGTCTCTTTTGACTCTCATGCTGACGGCTGCCTCATCAACTGGTTCTATCTTTGCAGGGTCCCTCACCAGGATCCTTTATCTAGTTCCACCTTTACCTTCTTTTTTCTTCCTTTCTCTTTTTAAATAGAGACAGGGTCTCGCTTTGTTACCCAGCTGAAGTGCAGTGACCTGATCATAGCTCACTTCAGCCTCCAACTCCTGGGCTCAAGCAATCCTCCTGCCTCAGCCTCCCAAGTAGCTAGGACTACAGGCATGCACCACCATACCCAGTGAATTTTATTTTTTATCTTTCGCAGAGATGGGGTCTCATTGTTTCCCAGGCTGGTCTTGAACTTCTGGTCTCAAGTGATCTTCCCATCTCAGCCTCTCAAAGTGCTGGGACTACAGACATGAGCCACTATGCCCAGCCCACCTCTGCCTTCTAACCATTCTCTCCACTGCCAGCCTACCCTCCATTTCACAGGTCCCGCCAGATTAATCTTCCTTGGATATCAGTTAGGCTACATCACTAAAACACCTCTACTAACTCCACTGCTTGTATAATAAATCATAAATCTTTAGCCTGGCATTCAAAGCTAACTGGCTAATCCAACTTCCGGTTAAACCTTGCTTGTGATGTAGGCACCAACCAAACCTCTTGCTCTGCTGTTTCTCCATGCTGCCTCAGACTGAAAAGCTAGTCCTGACATCTTTGCCTTAATTCTGTCCATTTCTGAAGTCCTCAAAGAACCATTCTTCCCTGATTCTCAGGCTAGCATTGTCATTTTTCTTATCTATACTTCCAAAGCAGCACTTTTGTACACTTTTTATTATGGCATCTATATATAGTTCATTTATATGTAAATTTTTTAATTCCATGAACAATCAAACACCATGTATAATGGAGAAGGTGCTCATCCTCTCCCTTCCTTGAACTTCTGGGTGATGCCAGGCCCAAGTCTCTGTGGGGCCCAGCTCTATGCTTTGCATTCTGTGTGGCTGAATGAATTAAAAAAATCTCAAAGCAGCTAAAAAGCCCATTAACTTCATACTGAAAAAGCAACATACTGTGATGACATGGGATGATGTCATTTCAGGTTGGATATACAAAAAAATAAGGAAGCTAAACTAAGACTATACTCAAAAGGCCATTTAGAAGTTTAAAATAATGCCTCCATTATTTTTTTTTCCTTAAGCATAGCTTTTAATGGGGAAATGGAATTTTGTTATTAAAACCCATTATATTACTGTAAGTAAATGACTATTTTTCCCTTAACTCAGTGATTAGACAGGAGGGAAGATGCTAGTGGTGACAAATGAATGGTAGTAGTGAATATCAATGGGGTTGAGGAAACTTTAAGCCTAAAGGATTGCTGAGATGAATTTACAAGTCTGTAGGAATCTCCCTTGAGTGTACATTTTGTAATGACCAACAAAACAATAAAAAACAATTTTAAATGCATATTTTTAAATGTGCAGAGTTTTCTATTTCATTGGACTTAGGTAAGAAGAGCTCATATGAAGACCCTTTATGTGTGTGGTTATGCAAAGAGCCAAAATCAGGTAAACACTAAAGTGAGAATGAAAAACAAATCTAAAGTAAGTTTCAAGATGATAAAAACTTCAATGAAAGGAACTGACTTCTCAAAATTAAGTCATCAATTACAACACAGTTTTACCTAGGGAAAAAAATACAGCAATGTTTGTTAAAAGCACACAATTTTTATGGTATATACAGGGAGTAAAACAGAACTTTTTGGTGGGGTATAATTCTTATGTTCACAAGCAAAGCCTTCAATTGTAAAACAGCACACAACCCAGTGAACAGACATAGAAAAAGTGTTCTACTCTGCTAAGTTAAAGTCAACATGACCACTATTCAAGTCTCTTTCTAAGAGGCAAAAGGAATTTGAAGGCTACACAAAGTTATAGTTGAAATACTGCTAAAGAGGACCAAGAATCCTCACCAACTTCAATCACGGTCCTCAGTCTTTGATAAAACTGAGCATCCATCCTATGAAGATGTTACCCGTTGTGACCTTTAATAGCTATATGCTTTGGCATAAATTTTACTTATACTGATAATACGAGCAATATAATTTTCTTCTCTTATTTTCCAAGGCCAGACCTTGGGAAGGCCAAGGAACAGAAATAACACCATAAACATACAACTGGAAACTTCCAGGAATAAAAACAGAGGATGCTGAATGTGGTGGCTTGTGCCTTAATTCCAGCTATTTGAGAGGCTGAGGTGGGAGGATCACTTGAGCCCAGAAGTTTGAGACCAGACTGGGCAACATAGCAAGATCCCATCTCCAAAAAAAAAAAAAAAAAAAAGCAGAGGTTAAAAAACAAACGTAAAGACACTGCCGAACAATAGAATTAGATTTTTCCAGAGAAAAAGAACAGGCTGAGAAATCAAGGAACAGAGAAAGAAAACTGTGCTTAAAAACAGGAATTTAACCAAATATGATTTATTGCATGGATGTGCAGTGTTTTAAATCTGTTAGCAATTATCAGTATATTTCAAAACCCTTAATTATATAGGCTAAAAGTGGTTTAATGCCTGAACTAGAACCCAAATCCCTAGGCTCCATATCAATGCTCTCATCACACCATGAAAGCTACTGCTTCCACACCTAGAAAGGATGCCTGACACAGAGCTGGCATGGTGTGGGCATTCAAAGCCTTCTTTCAAAGGACTCCTGTGGAGTTCCGTCTCAATCTAGATTGGAATGCCCAGTCTAGAGGAGACCTATACTGCCCACCTATGAAAGGTCTTGGGTTTGTGGAGTCAGGCTCACCTCAAAGACAAACCTCCATGTGGCTGTGGGCAAACAGGGACACAGATCTATCTCTGTTTGTCCTCAGAAGACCCTGACTTTGATGTGTGAACAGCGCAGACCCTATGTCTAGTAAGAACCTTGAGGCCGGGTGCGGTGGCTCACACCTGTAATCCCAGCACTTTGGGAGGCTGAGGCAGGCGGATCGCCTGAGGTCAGGAGTTAAGACCAGCCTGGCCAACATGGTGAAACCCTGCCTCTACAAAAATACAAAAATTAGTCGAGCATGATGGCATGTGCCTGTAATCCCTGTTACTCAGGGGGCTGAGACAGGACAATCACTTGAACCTGGGAGGCAGAGGTTGCAGTGAGCTGGGATGGTGCCACTGTACTCCACCCTGGGCAACTGAGCAAGACTCCATCTCAAAAAAAAAAAAAAAAAAGAAAAGATCCTTGAGATATTGACATCACTCACCTCTTACTTGGGAGGCAGCCATAGGTGCCCATAATAATACTAGCTACATTATTTAAGTCCTTTTTTTGGTGCCAGGCTCCATGCTAAATGCTATACCTACACACACATGTGCACACAGTCTTAATTAATAGTACATATAGTTATATATTGATATATATTTACATATTGTATATTTGCATTGAACCCTTACCATAATTCTTTAAGACAGGTACTATTATTCCAATTTTATACATGGAAAAATAAGCATAGAGAGATTTGGTGACTTGACCAAGGTTGTATAACTAATCTGAGGCAAAGCCAGGATTTGAATGATGTCTGTCTTCAAAGCAAATAACTTTGTTTTGCTTTTAAGTTTACCATGTGCCACAGTCATAGCCACCTCAGTGGAAAGAGCAAGGTGGAAGCCCACTTTCCTCCTCCTGGGATGTGCGGACACCAGGCTTGGGTATGAGTCTTCACTCTACCCACCACTGGCTATACCTTGGCCAGGCATTCGCCCCAAGCCTCAGGCTCATTCATATCGGATGAGACAGCATCCATTCCACAGCTGGTATGAGGTTTAAATGAGAAAGACTGATGTGACTGGGGGCACTTGGCAAAGTTCAGAGGGTCAGGCAATGCCACCACCCTTCTGGTCAGAAGGCTGGCAGTGCAGAGGGCACCACCATGGGAGATACCTTCCTCTACCTTCAGTGAGGCAGTGGAGTAGTGAGGACAGGATTTACATTGCTTTTTAAAAGTTTAGCAACAGTAATTATGTAATACATACACTCCTTAAAAAATTTAAAAATCCAAGCAGTACAAAAACAGAGTGAAAAAGAAATCGCCCATCTATACTAGCCTTTTAGTTCACCTTCCAGAAGGTATCCTCCCTCCAGAAATACTTTAGACACATATAAGAGTGTGTGTGCCCCTCCCTACAACACATATACAAGTCTGTACTCCATTTCTATGCACATCACAGCATGATTCTTTTGCTTAACAACACTTAGGTTGTTTTTGGTGTTTTGTTATTACAAACAAAGCTGCAATAAACATCTTTTCCCATCTGCCTTAATACATAATTACGATGTTTCTGAATCAGACAGACCTAAGCTGTAGTCTCAGGACTAATTACCTTTTAGAAACCTTTTATTTTATTTTATTTATTTATTTTTGAGACAGACCCTTGCTATGTTGCCCAGGCTAGGAGTGCAATGGTGTGATCTCTGCTCGCTGCAACCTCTACCTCCTTGGTTCAAGAGACTCTTGTGCCTCAACCTCCCAAGTAGCTGGGATTATGGGTGTGCACCACCACACCTGGCTAATTTTGTATTTTTTTTTTTTTTTTTTTATAGAGATGGGGTTTTGCCATGTTTGCCAGGCTGGTCTCAAACTCCTGGCCTGAAGTGATCTACTTTCCTTGACCTCCCAAAGTGCTAGGATTATAGGCGTAAGCTACTGTGCCTGACCACATCTTAGATAGCTTTCAACAAGTTACTTAATCTTGGTTTCATCATGTGTAAGATGGCAATAATGATAGTGAAATGGTTCAGAAGGCTGTTATGAATTATTGTGATGATTAAATGAGATGATACACATGAGTATCTAATATCATGCCTGGCAAATAGTAGGTTCTCAATAAATGTCTGCATTAACCAAGGATATTTTTCTTGTTTGGAATGAGGCAGTTCCTAGGTTCTAAAGGCCTAGACAGAGAAGATAACCATGAGTATCTAATATCATGCCTGGCAAATAGTAGGTTCTCAATAAATGTCTGCATTAACCAAGGATATTTTTCTTGTTCGGAATGAGGCAGTTCCTAGGTTCTAAAGGCCTAGACAGAGAAGATAACCACCCTTTCAGCTGAGTTTGCACCTGAAGACACGGTAGCCGTAAGTGGCTAGGTCCAGGTGGCATCACTTCCACTCTTAGGTAACAGATCATATCAGCCTCACTACTCAGCCCACTTGCTTTATCACAGAGGCCAGTCTTTGTGGGGCTCCTTATAATAGCGGTATAAGCTCTGTACTCAGAAAAAGCTACCGCTCTTCAAGAGGAAAGCTCCTGCTCTACCTCCACACCTTCTCTTAGGCTTCTAGTCCTCCACAACCTCAAACATCTATGAATCACTCTGAGTATCTCTCATTTGGACACTTTGCACACCCTTATCTTTACTATCACTTAACTGTTCCATGTGACAATGCCCACTACCTCAATCAGTTTCTAAGCATTTTGAAGATAAGGTCGGAGAATATTCAAATGGTATTATGTGTCCCTCTGTATCCCCATCTTCTCTACCAGAAGCTATGGACTGAACTGTGCGCATAGTATCTACTCAGGAAATAGCCAATGAATTGAACTCTGAATAAGAGCTCACCTACAACTGAGTTTTTAGTTGAAGAATTGAAGCAATAAGTAGCTCCGGAGCTAGTTTCCCCCTAATGTTTGGTACCAGGAAAATAACAGCTCTATTATTTCCATTCTGATTCATGGGTAATTGTTGGGACAAGAAGCTCATGAGATTTAAGGTAAATGGGTCAAATCCTCCCTCCTTCCCCACCCCTGCCACCTAGCCTGCAAAATTTAAAAGAAACAGATATACTAAAACTTACCCCGAGTTTCTGTGATTTAGCATGGTATAAAACATCCTGGTAGTGCTGGGCATGGGCTGGGTCCACATCACTAATATTTGCAGTAGGTAACAGCAAAGTTTCTAAAGTCCTTGAAGGATTCCCTTCATCAATAGCTTCATTGATGTACCCTACAGCTACCATTCCTAGAAAATGAAGAACAAGTTTTCCTTTTAAGTCACGGTACATTATAACTTTCCTAGTATCACCTATTGCAAAAGGCTAATAAATCAGTAGAGAAAAGCTGTAGGACACAAGATCCAGGAACAAAACCAATTATGTTTTTATATACTTATAATAAGCAATCTGAAAATAAAATTAAGAACACATTCAATTCATAATAGAGTGCAGCTACAAATACATAATAAGTATAAACAGAATAAATATTTAGATATAATTTAATGAAAGAAACACAAGACATGTACACTGAAAACTATAAAACACTATGGGAAAAAACTTAAAGACAAATACATGAAAAGATAGCCCATATTCATGAAATGAAATATTTAATATTGTTAAGATGATAATACTCCTTAAATTGATCTACAGATTCAATGCAACTTCTATCGAGGTCCCAGCTGCTTGTTTTGTTTGTTTGTTTTTAAGAAAGAGTTTCGCTGTGTTCCCCAGGCTGGAGCGCAGTGGCATGAACTCGTCTCACTGCAACCTCCACCTCCTGTGTTCAAGCATTCTCATGCCTTAGCCTCCTGAGTAGCTGGGACTACAGGCAGTGCCACCATGGCCAGCTAATTTTTTTTCTTTTTTGAGATGAAGTTTCACTCTCGTTGCCCACGTTGGAGTACAATGGCACGATCTTGGCTCACTGCAATCTCTGCCTCCCAGGTTCAAGTGATTCTCCAGGATCAGCTTCCTGAGTAGCTGGGATTACAGGTGCCCACCACCATACTTGGTTAATTTTTGTACTTTTAGTAGAGACGGGGTTTCACCATGTTGGCCAGGCTGGTCTCAAACTCCCAACCTCAGGTGATCCACCCACTTCAGCCTCCCTAAGTACTGGAATTACAGGCATGAGCCACTGTACCAGCCATGGGTAATTTTTGTATTTTTAGTAGAGTCAGGCCTTCATCATATTGGCCAGGCTGGTCTCAAACTCCTGGCCTCAAGTGATCCACCCATCTCAGCCTCCCACGATGCTGAATTACAGGTGTGAGCCACCACGTCCAGTCCCAGCTGCTGTTTTTTAAAAACAGAAATGGACAAGCTGACTCTAAATCTCATATGGAAATGCAAGAAACCAAGAATAACCAATAATCCGATCTTGAAGAAAGAACAAAGTTAAGGACTTTTCCCATTTTCAAAACTTACTAAAAAGGCTACAGTGATCAATACTAAGGATAAACATATAGATCAATGGAATAGAAATTGAGAGTGTGGAATAAAACCCTTACATTTATGGTCAATTGATTTCTGACAAGAGTGTCAAGGCAATTCAATGGGTAAAGTATAACAGTCTTTATAACAAATGGTGCCAGGAGGAGCGGACATCCACATGAACAAAGTTCAACTCCTATTTCACACTACACCAAAAATTAACCCAAAATGGATCACAGACCTAAATGTAGAAGCTAAAACCATATATCTTTTAGAAGAAAATTTAGGAGTAAATCTTTGTGACCTTGGGTTACATAATTATATTTTAGCTGTGCTGCCCAAAGCATAAAACAACAACAAAAATGTAAATGGGACTTTGTTGAAATTAAACTTTTTGTGCTCCAAAGGACACCATAAAAAAAAGGGAAAAGACAGCTTAAGAAATGAAAGAAAATATTTGCAAATTCTATATCTAATAAAAGGACATGTATATAAATATATAAAGAACTGTTACAACTCAACAAGATAAATAACCCAATTTAAAATTGGCGAAAGACTTGAATAGACATTTCTTCAAAGAAGATGTATGAAGGGAAAATAAACACATGAAAAGGTGCTCAAAATCATTAGTCACTAGAAAAATGCAAATCCAAACCACAATATGATACCACTTCACACCCACTAGGATGGCTGCAATAAAAAACACAGTAACAGTGTTGGTCAGAATGTAGAGAAATTGAAATCTCATACACTGCTGGTGGCAATGAAGCTGATGTAATCACCTTGGAAAGTGGTTTGATAGTACCTTTAAATATTAAGCATATAATTATGTTTAATAATTTGAATGTAAGTTATGTGAATCCAGCAATTCTTCTCATGTTCAACTGATTACTGGATAAATAAAAAGTAAATCCATAGACTGAAATATTCTCTGACCTAGAAAGGAATCCGAAGTGTATCAATGTGTGACACATGGGGAAGAACCTTGAAAACATTAAGTAAAAAAAGTCAAACACAGAAGACCACATATTACTGAATTTCATTTATATGAAATATCTGGAATAGGCAAATCCATTGAAACAAAGTACATTAGTGGTAGCTAGGGCATGGGAGGAGGGGGAGAGGGAGTGACTGCTAATGGGAATGTAATTTCTTTTGGACTAATGAAAATGTGCTGAGTTTAGAATATTTTGGTGATGGTTGTACACCTTTTTGAATAGATAAAAATCACTGAACTATACAGTTTAAAAGGGTGAATTTTATGTTATATAAATTATATCTCAATAAAGCTAATTTTTTTTTTTTTTTTTTTGAGACAGAGTCTTACTCTGTCACCAGGTGCCAGGCTGGAGTGCAGTGGCGCTATCCCGGCTCACTGCAACCTCCACCTCCTGTATTCAAGCAATTCTCCTGCCTCAGCCTCCCGAGTAGCTGGGACTACAGGTGCACACCACCATGCCCAGCTAATTTTTGTATTTTTTGTAGAGAAGGGGTTTCACCATGCTGGCCAGGATGGTTTCAATCTCTTGACCTCGTGATCCACCTGCCTCGGCCTTCCAAAGTGCTGGGATTACAGATGTGAGTCATTGTGCCGGCTAATAATGCTAATTATTAAAAAGGGGGCATAACTTTGTGCAGAGGCAGGAGCAGGGATGCTGACTTCTAGTGTAACCCTCACTTAGATGTTAGATAGTAATGCCAAGATATTTGGTGATGGAATCACAGAATACCAGAGCTCAAAGAAGTTAATGCAGAGATACATTGAAAAGAAACCGAAGTAGAGAGGTTTAGATAAACATTTTATTTTTTGGGTAACTCTACTTCACCACTTTGTAAAGGATGTCAAAACAGAGATGGTTCAAAAGTGAGCAATTCCCTACAGTGTTAATGAAGAGTAAGTTTCAAGGTCAATGTAGTCCAGTACTATCCAATGGAACCTTCTATGATGATGAAAATATTCTGTACCTGTGCTGTTCAATATGGTAGCCATTAGCCACATGTAACTGTTGAGCACTTAAAATGTGGCTAGTATAACTGAAAAACTGATTTTTAAATTTAGTTCTAATTAATTTAAATTTAAATTTAAATAGCCACATGTGGCTAGGAAATGTAGGTAGGCTCCATGGAAATAAAGTCAGGCGTGTTCTGGGATACTTTTGTGGTTCAAATATGGGTAATTAATTTCATATATTGTTTATATAATACCAGGTGGTAAAACATTCATGGATGTACCAAAGAATGAATAAGTGCATCCTCTAATTTAATTTTCTACCATCTCTAATATACCAAAGGATCTTAGAACATGGACTATGGGGCCAGGCGCAGTGACTCACGCCTATAATCCCAGGGCTTTGAAAGGCCAATGTGGGCAGATCAGTTGGGGCCAGGAGTTCGAGACCAGACTGGCCAACATGGTGAAACTCTGTCTCTACTAAAAATACAAAAATTAGGCCAGGCAAAGTGGTTCATGCCTGTAATCCCAGCACTTTGGGAGGCTGAGGTGGGTGGATCACTTCAGGTCAGGAGTTCGAGGCCAGATAATTGCTTGAATCTGGGATGTGGAGGTTGCAGTAAGCCGAGATTGCGCCACTGAGCAAAACTCCATCTCAAAAAAAAAAAAAAAAAAAAAAATAGCCAGGCATGGTGGTGCATACCTGTAATCCCAGTTACTTGGGAGGCTGAGGCAGGAGAATCACTTTAATCCAGGAGGTGGAGGTTGCAGTAAGCCAAGATTGCACCATTGCACTCTAGCCTGGGTGACAGAGTAAGACTCCATCTCAAAAAAATGTATATATGTACATGTATAGACTATAGGATTCACAAATGAAAAGCATGGAAGTTAAACTATGAAACCTGAAAAGTTTTTGCAATTCTAACGAAATGGATCTATCTGGAGGTTACTTCTCAATTCCTTATTATTAAAAAATAAACATCCATTCATAAAAAGATACATATGCATTTAGACAGACACACACATACATATATACATAACACATATATACACACACTGCCAAGGGGCTTTTGCTTCCTGGGTTAGTACTGATGGACCAGAACTGTTAAAGAAACTAGGCATTAATGAGCAATAAGCTTAGAATATAAGCATTTTTTAAGGCCAGACTTAATATTTCTTATTTTTTATTAGATTTCATCTAAAATGATCACCAGTCACTTCACAAATCTGATATGCCATGAAATAGAATGAGTACCACTCATTTTGTAAAAAAGTATCTCCATCTTGATACTCAAGTAAAGGTAAAATACTTAGCTAAATATTTTCCGAATAGATGAGCCCATAACCACCACCTTGTTAAGAATGAAAAGATTTACCTGTAAGTAGAAAGAAACCATCTAAAACTCCAGTTTAAATGGTTTCAAAATATGTTTGAAGAAAAAGCAAAACTATTTCTCTAATGAGCAAGTTATATTATCTGTAAACACTGAGAGAACTCTGGAAAGTCTAAGTATTATCTATATACAAGGTACTGTCGTTTCACCCTGTAGGATTTGTAAACTGGAGTGCATGGAATATTTAGTGTCACTCTCTGGTCACCCCCTCTTGGGTAAGCTGTTCTAAATACCTTTAAAACACCCCATCCAAAAATGGTCTTAACAGAACCAATGGCCGATCACCTGGAAGTGAGTGCATTTCAGCTGACTTGATTGAAATCACCTGGTAAAGCTGTTGTTTGGTGCGTTTCTAAGAACACAAGCTGCTGAGGCCATAGTGAATGACATCATAGGAGCTGAAAGATCTACCCACAAGCCCCCTGGGAACATGTGCATCACTTCCTCTGTTTATAAATAAAAGGGAAATCCTGTTCGAACAAAGACTGCTGAGCTGCACTCAGCCCATGGTCCACTTCTTTATATCAAAATGAATTATTACACCATTCTAGTCCATGAGAGTGTGGGTGTTCTCTTAGAGTTCATGTGTTTGAGGCAGCAGATGAGGTAACCTACAAAGAACGGTACCTAACAAATTTAAAGAGCAAAAACTCAAAGGAAGAAAACTTCCTAATCTAGGGTATATGGTTAAAATAATGCTCCTCTATGGCTCTACTGGGAAAAGTAAACTTTTCAGTAAGAAATCCACAGAGCCTGAGGAAATGCATTTAGCAGCTAGCTTCTCCATTAAATTCACCTTCTGTATTTCTCATTTTCCGTAGCTGCTTACCTCACCTACATCACAATGCGGACATGGAATTAGACCTCAGAGCATGTAACAGGAGTAAGGTGGGGAGGCAAGAGTAATGTACCTTCAAAACGTCCATGAAAAATCCTCAGCTCCTCAGACGACATAATGACTATACTGAGCATTCCTGTCTGTTTACAATGATGTATTTTAGAAATTTTAGATTTTTGAGCAATTGCCTAAACATGATATCAAACTCAATACTCATTTTGACAGAAGAAAAAAACAAAACCAAAACACAGATAAATTACTCTGTATTAAAGTTCCCAAATTCTAGACAGGAAATACTAGTGTCTGAAATACCTTCTCTGGTTATGGCATATGTCCTTTACGACAAGATATTCAAAAGAAGTGTTATAGTGGCCGTATGAAATGCCCTAGGGTGAATAACTCAGTAGTGCTGTTACCTTGATAGATAAAAGCCACAGCAATCGAATGAGATTTTTACTTAAAAATAATATCACTTATAAATAGGGGAGGGACGGTGGGGGGTGGGGAGCTGGGGAGGGATGGCAGGGGGAGAAATGCCAGATGTAGGTGATGGGGAGGAAGGCAGCAAATCACACTGCCACGTGTGTTCCTATGCAACAATTTTGCATGTTCTTCACATGTACACCAAAACCTAAAATGCAATAAAATAAATAAATTGGAAAAAAAAAATAATATCACTTACAAAAGACTATTCTCTTTCTAAGGTATACAAATATTACTTGTTTTTCTTCCCCGTAGTAAACAAAAGGCTCTGTTTGATAGCCAGGAAGAAAAATGGCATTTTCCTCCTTTTAGTCACTGTTAAGTCTACAATCGTTCAGCACTGAGAGCTAACATTCATTTGTGTAAGCGGCACATAGAGAAATAACTAAAGCAGAACTGAGGCATGGGTATTGCCAAGAATTGGGAAAAAAGTTAGAAAGCAAAGATGGGACGTGAGTCTTTGTTTTGCCTACCAAAAGAAAGGAATCCTACTTCTTGGGTGGCAGTTGCCATAGCAACCAAACCACGGCTGAAGGAGATTCAGAGCATTAAGGCGGAAGTTGTGGAGAAAGAAGCGTGGGGGACTGAGCTCTGCTGCAGGACACTACGAGCAGTGGTGGTCCCCCAACCCCCGCCTGATGATGTTGAACATCTGCTCAAATTAGTGCCTGCATCTTGACTAATCTCTGCCAAGAACCATAAACTCCCAAGCTAACTGTCAGAAAAGAGTTAAGTGGGCTGTGAGCAAGCTGTTTGATTGCAGACATTTTTAAATGCTTCACTGAAAGGAAATGCCGAGGCAACAGGAAGCCGTGCCATCCCAAAAGAGATTTAGACTTGTGCGCAACTTGGAAAGGACAAAATGAAAGTGTCCAGGCATCAGTGTAACAGTGGGACATCCGTGGTACTTTACATCAGGACAGCACACCTGGATCCTGTTTTATAGCAGGGGCTTAAAGTGAGAATATGGTTACAAAACAAGAACCAAATCTGACCTTGATTTTTGGCCAGTGTTCACAGGAAATAGCAAAGAAAAAGAAAAAAAACTTTGATACAATTAATTAACAAAGTCCTATGTTTTATTTCAAGAGTGATCTTAGTATTCCTAAGTTAAATACAGCATTCGAAGACCAGACCTAAGACCTTCCCCAAATGCACTAGAATAAAACATAATAAACTGTGAGAGAAGTATCTGCCTACTCTATCCGCAAGCTTGGAGCAAATGAGTTAGAAAAGTCAAAGCTGGAGGGTGGAGGAGAGATCAATGATTTTAGCAATGCTTATCCACTCTTGCTCACAAGTCAAAAGCTCATAAGCCACAGAAGATAGTATTGGTTTGTTTTCATGATGGAAAACACAGCCTGAAGCTTGAATTTGGTAATGCATACTACAGAAAAGCAGTGAGTGTACATATTGCAGAAGCTACATAGCTCCTTGTTCTTCATTCTACTTTTATAAGCAAGAAGCAAATGATAAAGCAGCAAGCTGATATTCAAGAAAGCAGGTTTCAGGGTGTATCTTGAGGTTGGTATGCTTTTATGCTGGTAGCTCATAATTTCCTCAAAAACAGCAAATCACCATGTTTTGTGATCATTAAGCAACAGCTAGATTGTCTTCCAACTTCTCCATTTGTGGGGCAGAAAATCATGTCATAATTCAGAAAAAAAGATGCTCAAATAAAAGGTCAAAATAAAATTGGGTGCTTAAAAATATGAGTTATTGGCAGGTGCAGTGGCTCATGCCTGTAATCCCAGCACTTTGGGAGGCCCAGGCGGGCAGATCACGAGGTCAGGAGTTTGAGACCAGCCTGACCAACATGGTGAAACCTCATCTCCACTAAAAATACAAAAATTAGCCAGGTGTGGTGGTGCATTCCTGCAATCCCAGCTACTCAAGAGGTTGAGGCAGGAGAACTGCTTGAACCCAGAAGGTGGAGGTTGCAGTGAGCCGAGATTGCGCCACTGCACTCCAGCCTGAGTGACAGAGCGAGATTCCATCTCAAAAAAAAAAAAAGAGTTATTGAGCTGTCTCTGAAGTACAAATAACCAGAAAATACCAGGCCTTCTACTTGTGTATTTTTACTCAATTATGTATTCTTGTATACACTTTGTAATGTTTATAACATATTGGTAAAGTAGAATAGGCATAAAATCTATATATAAACAAAGGTATGCATATTAGCGGAGTGTGCTCTCACAGAGTTCCTGAGCAAAAACTTAAAGTTTTAATCTAGAAAACTAAGTTGTCCAGTTACTATCTTCTCCCACTATGCTAGAGAAGTAAACCGTCTTATACTTACGGTCATTTTCTTCTTGAATTTGAGCATTAACCATATCAATACAATTCTGAATTTCGTTCCAGCTTAAGTTATCTTGCCCTTGGGATAAAACTTCTAGTTTAACAGAGAGTAGTGTGTTTGCATAACTGTGGAAGAGAAAAATATCTTGACGTTAATCAGAGACATTCATTCTTTGTTCATGCTATATTTCTCAAACATGACATATGGTCAAATGTAGTTGTCATGCAGTTAAAGAGTAGAAAGGCAAATAGAATTGTCTTGTGTAGCTCTGTCAACATACACCAAGCTTACTTGTACTAATGGTGTTTTCTTAAAGTATTTTTATAAACAAATTCTGTTTAATGAAAGCTCTTCAAAATCTAAACTTGTACCTAACTCAAGCAAAGCTAGAAGCTCTCAAGTCTGTGAAATTACTTTTCCCCAGTTACTAATTTTTCTCCCCTTTGTATGTCTTGGTTCTGCTCAGTCTTCAGATGATTGTTACAGGAAAAAATTCAGTTACCATGGCTCTCAATCTTTCTATCATCAAGAGAAGTCATTATTTCTCATGTTCCTTAAAAAAATCTAAGTTTTAAAAGACCTTTTCCACTCTAACTCTTATATAGCTGAGCCACCTTGAGGCCAGATATGCCACTGAGGTATCAGATAACATGCAAATGCAGTTCCAGAAACCTTGCTGAGTAACACAATCTTTACTGTATGTTGTCCTGAAGAGGTGGCACATGGTTTTGACCAGGATATACTGAAATTCCTTTTCAGCTGCCCATTTCTCCAAAGGCTCCTAGCCAATACTCAAAAATCTCTCAGGCCTGGTGTGGTGGCTCACACCTGTAATCCTAGCAATATGGGAAGCTGAGTGAGAGGACGGCTTGAGCACAGGAGTTTGAGACCAGCTTGGGCAACATAGAGACACCTCGTCTCCATAAAAAAAAATTAAAATTAAAAATGGTCCTCTCACCCGTCATTTATGACCCACGGCCCTCCTCACTATGCACAGCCCTCTGGACGATACGGTTTATTCAACCACTCCAATTACTTTTTT
Organism: Cebus imitator; assembly: GCF_001604975.1. NCBI lineage: Eukaryota > Metazoa > Chordata > Mammalia > Primates > Cebidae > Cebus > Cebus imitator. The sequence goes on along the minus strand of NW_016107365.1, from coordinate 6,183,683 downwards.
ATTGTCTGGGGACATTTCAGGGAAAAACTTAGTCGTACTGATACATTAAGAAACTTTTACTTCTCAATAATCAATTTTCCCACTCTCCAATTTCCACAGAAACAATATTACAATCACAGGCCAACATGAACTATTCTAGCCAAAAGTAATGAAACTACATGCTTTTGTGTCTTTACACCAGGGCAATGAAGAACAATCCTCTGTGTGTAATGAGTCACTCTGCAGTTTGACTTCTGAATAGTCTCCAGGGATCTGGTAATGGCAGAGGTTAAAATGAAGTCTAAAACTGCTTTTTTTTGGTTGTGACAAACTTTTTCAAAATTCTGGATGCTTCAAGTTGGCACGCAGTATCTTCCATGGAGCGTAGCTTGAGAGAAAACATCATTCAAAACAGAAAATGGTGGTAACAATTAATTGTCTGTAGCTGAATGAGGCCTCTGCCAAGTGCAGATGTGAAATACACTAGCGACCACAATAACAATATGGGTAAGTGGCAACGTGCACTGTTTAGTGCCCCTCATAGACGGAGACTATTCTAAAAGCGCAACGTCCTTACGGGCATCCCATATACTTAACATCTAAATGCTTGACCCAACAGGAGTGAAATGGGAAAGTTAAAAATAAAACAGAGAGGCCGGGCAGGGTGGCTCACACCCATAATCCCACGACTTTGGGAGGCCGAGGTGGGTGGATGACGAGGTCAAGAGGTTGAGATCATCCTGGCCAACACGGTGAAACCCTGTCTCTACTAGAAGTACAAAAATCAGTTGGGTGCAGTAGTATGTGCCTGTAATCCCAGCTACTTGGGGGGCTGAGGCAGGAGAATTGCTTGAACCCAGGAGGTGGAGGTTGCAGTGAGCCGAGATGGTGCCACTGCACTCCAGCCTGGCAACAGAGTGAGATCCTGTCTAAAAATAAAATAAGTAAAAACAAACACAGAAATACAACCACCCATCACTACTTTAGAAATGTACAAAAACAAGCTATAAAGGGAAAATATTTTAGGAGTAACACAAGCAGCTCCACAGGCGTTTCCAATTGAGTATTTCTCTCCATACTGAAGTTACCAACTTTGGGAAATATTCCATAGTTTCCCCAAACAGGTCAATGTCCTCTCCTCTCACTCCTTCTCTCAGCTCGCTTCACCTCATGCTATGGACAGACTAGTAAGGAGTCTACTAATCTAAGAGGCCTGGGAAGGTCTGAGAAGATCAGTAATCCAATTTAGTTCATCAGATGTTTCTAAGTACTTACTACATGTAAAACTATAGGAATATTAGGAGGAAAAAAAGGTGCAGCCTTTGTGCTTAAGACCAGTGTGTAAGATGACACAAATTCCAAAAGGTATAAAAGCAGAGTGCAGGAAGGCCCATTAAAGTAGAGAGTCCCTAAAAGTAGATATAATGGGGTTCAAAGCAAGAAGTGGAAGGAAATCCTTAGTGGTGGAAAGCCTTTCCTGGGACGGGCACTAAATCAAACACTGAATCCTCAAAACAGATCTGCAAATGCAGAGTTGGGCTTTTGCTTCTTTTGTTTTTGTGCTTTATAGATGAAGGAAAAGGGCTCAGTTGGGAGGGTCAAACTCAGACATTTTTGGCTCCAACACGTATGCTCCTCTAACCACATCATGCTACCTCCCAGGAGAGATAACATCAGATGCGGGGATGGGGAGAAGCATGGATATACCTCATGGAACGTAATGTATGGTAGGTAGGGCTTAGGAGCTCCAATACCATGGTTAGTGGAGTTGAGTGAAGATACCAAGTTCCTGATGGTGAGAGGACCATGCCTAGGAACACAGAGACCAGAAAGTACACTTCGGCTTGGCTGAAGTGCAAAATACCAGTAGAGATGGAGCTGGAGCTAAGGTCAGAACAACATGCTTATGGTGAGAATTCTGGTCTTAATTCGGATGAGAACAAGGAACAATCAAACAGGAGAATTAGCTACATTTTAGAACAGTTAATCTGGGAACACTGTATGCCCAAGGCTAATGTTAACCCATATAATACTTTTGTGAGAATTAGACAAAAGAATCTTTCTGGGCAAGTACAGCCCCAAGAGTAGAAGCCATGGTGAACAGGTAGAGACTTTGCATGAATTCATCAAGGTGGCCTTGCACAGTATGCTTGTGCTATGAAAAACCTACTCTATGTGGCAAGGCCCTGGACAGAGCACTGTTTCTCAAACTTCATTAATCTGCAAAACTGGGCTTCCAAGATCCCAAGTCAAGATGCTGACTTTGGAAGTAAAATGCCAGGGATGTATAAAATCATTTGGGGCGAATTCAAGTGTCAATACAAGGACCCAAGTGGGCCCTGAAATCCCACGTCAGTATTGGGTCATCCAGATCCAGAATGTACTTAAATTAAAAAAAAAAAATCGAAACCATTTAAAAAGTTTTCCACGCAAACGGAACAGGACTACTTCTTTAAGGGTATTTGTAAATGAGGAAATGGGCACTTTTGATAATCAGAATGAGTGAGTCGGAGGCTACTGTCATGTAGAGGGCAGTTGCCAGGTATGCTAAATATGTGGGACATTCTTAACAGTTACCTCACCAAGATGCCCCATTAGCCTGTAGGCTTCAAAAGGGATTGACCAGCTCTTCTACTCTAGCACTAAGAAAGTATGGCAAAGCCTGGTTAGGTAGGAATGATGAATGAATGGGGAGAGAAAAGAAGTAGGATGACCAGTTTAGGGGTTACTACAGAAGCCAAAGTGAGAAGTAAAGAGGGTGGCTGCAGGGAAACGGAAACATCTTGCAGAGGTATAAGGCACACAGATGGGCCACTGACAGCAGGCTCTTCAGTGCACAGGGGTGCCCAGCTGAGGGCAGAGGGAAACTCAAATTGAGCTTGTGGTTTCTCAGCTTGCAGGAGAGGATGGTGCTATTAACAGAAACAGTGGAGGTAGATATAAATTACCTTGGAAACAGACTCTGAGGAGTCATATGAACCACATGGCCAAATTTAAGTAGAACAAGAGAATTAAGTTTCTACAAAAAGACTGAAAACAAGGAAAACCCACTATCCTTCCATTACTTGTTGGCCATTCTCTACGTAGGCAAGTGGTCAAATGCCATTTGTTTGACCTAAGAAATCACTGGTTTTTCCTGTGCGGCTGTACATGACCCAAGAGAATTAGCCAGCCTGTCTAATAGAGCAGTTCCAAAATCAGTAGCTGAAAAGAGCTTTGGTCAAGATCTGTGCAGACATCTCCCCCTGGTGGTTACAAGAATCCAAGGTTCACTCATTTTAACTGGGGTTTTTGTCTCAGTGACTCTCAACTGGCTCCCAATTCTGGCCATTTGATTTTCTCTCCAGATCTGCTGTGGTGTTTTATAATAATGCTATCAGTTGTACTATTTGGTAGGATACTTCAGAAACATGAAATGAAAGATACTAAATGGATGTTATTACCCACTGCCATGACCCACTGTGGCCTCAGGATTTCTTTGGCTTAATAATCAGAAGAGTGTAGTTTGGGGCCCAACTGCCCAACTTTAGTTCCATAACTCTGGATTCTGTTTCTGCATCAGTGAAATAAAAGAACTGAACTGGATGATTATTAAAGTTATTCTTCTACATCCTGCTGCTGTTTCCAAAAGACACACAAGGAAAGGTATGTTTCCAATAGCTTCTTTATTTTCAGCCTATCAAATAATCTCCGCCAATGACAAAGTCATTCATTAATTGCCACAGGATGATCACTTTCTGATTCTTTTTGTTTCCCCAGAAGGAATACTGTAAACAAGGATACTAATTAGAAGGACTCTTAAAACAGACTGCTTTTCAAAAAATATGAGCATGGTATACGGATTTCTCCACCAACAGACAAATTCCTCACTTGTAAGATCTGCCAACTACCATTTCTGCATTGAAAGAAGGTTTGGAAAATGTTCCTTACCGTTCCACATATGCCTTGTCCAGATTGTTTAAGCCTATTGTGGGGCTTCTGAGTTGATTCTGCACAGACACAAGATCGTTGCTTTCCAAGGCCTGGTTTAGTAAAGCAACAGCAGACAACATTTCCACAGCAATCAAAAGCTCCTCGTGGGCCAAGTAGTTCTGTTGGAAAACATGTGGCAACATAAGCTCTCCGCACAACACACCTCATGTGCACGATGGAGGTTTACAATGCACATTTCACCAAACAATGAAAAGTCAAGAACTTGATAGCTCAGCAGAAAGAGGAGTCGCTGGCCACTTGCTTTACACTGGCTTTAAGAACAGGTATATGGTTCCTGGGTTTTCCTTGGATGATCATTTTTCAGACTTAGTTGATCACAATGGAAAGTTACGATACCACAAATATCTGCATTCCCATTACTGATCCCTAATCCCAGCTATATTGGCTGCTTAAAGGCTCAGTTCAGCCATATAATTAAGCCAAGGACTAGATAACATTGTCACTGACTGAGAGTGCCAGATAAGATTTTAGCACAGCTAATGATTTCCAGTTTGAAATAAGGGTTAAGGGAAGGTTGGGAGAATTTCACCTAAAAGTTATAATCTGAAACACAAAGCAAGGTCTTCAAACCAAGACTATTGATTCTAATTCCAAAATTCTGATTTCAGAATAAGAAAGGATAGTTTAATCTTCCAAAGCAAATGGGAAGAAGGGGTTACCATAGAGAGCATGTAAGTAAATTTTATTCAAATATCTTACACAAAATACACATTTAACATATAAGGTAACAAATTATAAGAGCAGAATGCAATCATTTATAATTCACCTCCTCTACCTCTTTCAGTGACCTGTCCATGGATACCTAAATTGGTATATGGTAAAATGGAAAAGGAGAAAGGAAGAAGAAATGGAGCTGGACAGCCACAGGTTAACCATGGCCATTTGAGGATGAATGAGTGTCCTCAGGCAGAAGTAAGCCTTGAGTTTCAGAGCCAGAGAAGTGGAAGAAAATATTAATGAGAGAACCTAAGTGAAATTAAGAAAATAAGCTATTTTTCTTTTACAACAAATAGTATATGTCTATTTAGAAAACATAGAAAGTCTTCTTTTTTTTTTTTTTTTTTGGTAAAGATGGGGCTTCACTATGTTGCCCAGGTTGGTCTTGAACTCCTGGCCTCACGTGATCCTCCTGCCTCAGCCTCCCAAAGTGCTGAGATTACAGGTAGGTGCTACCATAGTCAGCTGATACAGAAGTCTTAATAAGCAAGAATAAGAAAACAAATGCTATCACCTAAGCTCTTTTGTGTATATCCTTTTATGTATTTTAAATTCATACATACATTTGCAGAGGTTTTGTCTCTATAACTGACTTTATTTTCTTATTGCAAAAAACAAGATAATGCTATATATCAATCTCATTTTTTTCTGCTTACTATTTGTATGGATATCTTTTCCAGTCATTATTCTTTACATTGTCATTTTTACTAGTTGCACGTATTTCTAGCATATATAAACAGCATAAATTAGGCAATCTGTTATTAATTAAGTAGTCATTTGTTTCCTGTTTTTCAATATTACAAACAATGCTGTGAAACATCTCTGTGGCTAAAGCTCTTTGGTTCATATCCTTCGGGCTCATTTTCTAGAATGTAACTGTCAGCGTCATGGGCTTTTGATCTATATTACTAAGACCACCCTGCAGAAAGGCTGTATAGTTCACACTCTCAGCAGCTGTGTAGAATATGTTTGTGCCCCATATTTATACCTACACTGGGTTAAATCTTTCTAATCTCTACCAATCTAAATAATATGTGTACTGTGTTTTAATTTATATTTATTTACTTCTGATTGAGTTTGAACTTTTTTTTGGTTTGTAATTTGTATATTTCTTGTTTTATGAATTGCCGGCTCATGTTCTTGGCATGTTTGTTGTATGTGAACAAGTGCTGATTGTGATTTTAAAGATCCAATGACTGTCCTACGTTTTTCCTCAGAGCTTTAATTTTTAAATTATTTTTTACATTTAACATTTTAAGTTGAAAGTTTATTCTGATATATGTGTAGTGAGTTAATGTTTTCTAAACAAAACTTAAACACTTGCAAAGACATCATTTATTAAATAATCCTTTCCTCACCTTCTTGAAGTACGAGCTTTGTCATATACTGAATTCTTGGCTCTGCCTTCAGTAGTTTTCATTTTGTTTCATTGTTTGGCTTACAGGAGTGTTAGTAAACATGTTCTTAATTACTGTAACCTTGTATGAAATTATTGTTGAATGTTGTTGTCATATTAAGGAGTACAGATTTACAAAACTCAAAGCCATTGTGCTAATGCTCTTATTTGCAGTTTCTAAAATTACAGATTGAGTTTATTTTCTATATAAAAAACATTATATATTATTAAAAAAACAGACATCGATATAGGTAAAAAATTATCCAAGGTTTTTCAAATATCACACAGGGAATAAGAACAACCTATTTTCATATGTATATGTGTAGACAACTGCTGGAATCTCCTAACTACGCTCTTAGATTCTTTATGTAGACTAAAAGCAAGAGTTAACCAGGAAGGAGGCCATGGAATTGGTATGGATGGGCCAGTGAGACCAGGATTGGTACAAATTAGAGATCCCCAGGCCCCTAATCCCCTTTTCCTAACTAGGCTTCCCTAGTGTGCCATGGCACTCAGGGTTACTATCCCCATAGCTGGAGTCTTCTCTGACTTACCATGGCATTCTGCTTCTGGAGGTTGAAAAGTTCGTTCTGATACATGGCAGCAGCAAAGGGATAAACAGCAGGCAGCTGGGCCTCTGGTTTCTTCAGGGCAAGCAGCGTATTCTCAGGGTCACCTTCCGGAATGACAGCATTGATATGCTTCACTGCAGCCTGTCCTGAGGGTGGGGGTTCACATTCTGTCAGAATGGCTGCTGTTTCCACTGCTGCCTCACCCAACCTGCCCTTCTTCCCAAGAATTTGAATCTAAGCAGTTACTTTTCATGAACTCTGAAAAGCTACAGGCAGAGGGTAGGTAAAGCCTTGAAAATGTTATCTCAGTAATTCAAACCAATCAAATCCTTGGAGTCCTAGAAGAACCTCAGCATTGATGGAGCTTAGGTTATGAGATCATTTCTGAGTAGCATGACTTCCTTCCAAAAGCTTTCATTTTAGAACCGGCTCTGGTTTCAATTCTTCCATGAAGCCTTCAGATTGCTCAGATCCTTAAGGATTTCTCATCTTGTGAACACCATAGTTATTTCAAGCTGGGCCATGTAGTTCCAGCAGGCATGTTCCCCAATGCTCCTTGTGCTTTAGTACTGCCTCCCCAAGCAGACTTCAAGCTACATGAAGAGCAGAAGCAAGCCTTGCCCTACTGCTGTATTTTCCTAATGCATAAGCACTATGGTAAGCCCACAGCAAGCACTCCGACACATTGCTACAAAATCTGATACAGCCATAAACTCTGTGATATTGTTTGGCTCTGTGTCCCCACCCAAATCTCATGTTGAATTGTAATCCTCAATGTTGGAGGAGGGATTCGGTGGAAGGTGATTATGACACGAGGATGGATTTTCCCTTTGCTGATAACGAGTGAGTTCTCATGAGACATGGTTGTTTAAGTGTGCAGCGCTTCCCCCTTCTCTCTCTCTTCCTCCTGCTTTGGCCATGTGAAGATGTGACTGGCTTCACCATTACCTTCTGCCATGATTGTAAGTTTCCTGAGGCCTCCCCAGGCAAGCAGAACTGTGAGTCAATTAAACCTCTTTTCTTCATAAATTACCCAGGTAGTTCTTTATAGCAGTGTGAGAACGGACTAATACACTCCATGATCTCTTGACCAGTTGTAAGGTACAGATTATAAAGACCTGAATTTTGGTAACCAAACAGTAGATTCAGTATAGTTTTCAGAGAACAAAAATGAAATTGCTGACTAAATGGAGAATGAATGATTAACTCTGCCACCAGGAAAGAGCAAACCAGACAGAGACTGCAGAGTTTTGCCTTATAGGGAAGGCATCTGTGTAGCAGAAATAACACACGCACATAAATTTCTAGAGCCTTTCAAGGGTTAGCCTGTCTGCCTAATTCATGACTAACTGCAGCTAAGATCATTCTAACCCTTTTTGACAAGATGACAACTTATCTTCTCTAAATACATTCACAAGCATCTTCCCTCAATGTTTTACTAAGATATGTAACTCAATAGCAGGAAATACTTACGATGAATGGAATCCTTCAAGTCATCCTCCAGAAAACTCACACTTAACCCAAAGGGCCCTGAGAATCTTACAACTTCTTTTCCATTTTTAAATTTAATGTGACAAACCAAAAAATTTCAGAAAGGAAGGCTAGTAGTTGTTTGTGGTATTTGCTGTTCTGCTAAAGGTAACCCAAGGCCTTTCAGCTGCATCTTGGGTTACTCTAGGTAGGATTTTGTTTCACCTTTGATACATTTATTACATGGGCTTGTACAGCTGGATGTCACACATCAGAAAATCATATCCTTAAAACACTGTT
>NW_016107365.1:6137482-6175179 GCF_001604975.1 Cebus imitator | reverse complement strand
AGATAGTCTTGCTCTGTTGCTGAGGCTGGAGTACAGTGGCGCAATCTTGGCTTACTGCAGCCTCCATCTCCCGGGCTTAGGAGATCCCTCCACCTCAGCCACTAGAGCAGCTGGGGCTACAGTTGTGTGCCATCAAGCCCAGCTAATTAAAAAAATTTTTTTTGTAGAGACTCAGTCTCTCTTTATTGCCCAGGCTGGTCTTGAACTCCTGGCCTCAAGTCATCCTCCTGCCTCAGCCTCCCTAAGTGGTGGATTACAGGCATAAGCCACTACACCAAGCCTGAAAAACACTACTAAATAAACCATCTCTTCTAAAAAATAAGGTGAGATCAACCACTCTTTTACACTCTGCATTTAACAAAATGTCCAGGCAGGGCGCAGTAGCTCTTGTCTATAATCCTAGCATTTTGGGAGGCTGAGGTGGTGAGGATCACTTGAGCCCAAGAGTTCAACACCAGACAGGGCAATAGAGTGACACCCTGTCAAAAACAACAACAGCAGCAGCAACAACAACAACAACCGAAGAAATGCAAAATGTCCAGCTCCGATCTTAACAGAATATATCACACAGTGAATGGAACACAAGTGCAGAACCTGAAAGTTAAATGGTTGTAATGTGAACAAAGCTGAGGCCTCTGACAACAGATATGTCAACAACCAATGTTGTCACTGATGCTATTACTATGGTTGCTATGAATGTAGATGCCTTAACATTTTAATATAATAACCTACATGGCTGGGAAAAAGCCTGTCAAAGTAACAATTCTTACATATTTTAAAGTGTACAATTGTCTCATTGTCATGTCACCAAAATGAGGCTTCTCTTCCTAAGGTTACTTTCCGTTCTACTGAACTATAAATTTTAAGATGGGGAGAGATAAAAAGAATTCAGAATCATCATATTCTATAAATTTAAAGCCATCAAACCTTGCAATGTCCTTCATATTTTCAGCTGCTTATGCCATTAGTACAAATCATCCAATGCCATTTACTTATAAATGGAAAAAAAAAGTATAGCCAATTTGGCATTAAATTTGTGGTCAGGAAGTTATGGCACTGAGTGAAGAACTAAAACATTTTTATAAAGAATTTTATTTAACGTGAAAAAGAAAACTGTTTTCATGGTTATAAATATCTCAAAAATAAAGGATGGTTAAAGACTATGGAGCCATTTCCTGTCTAAGCTTATGGACCTCAGACGTCTCACTGGCAACATTAATTTCCCTCCTGTAATTCATTTCTGTCAAGCGTAATGCAATTCTCAGCTTTCACATGGAACAAAAAGACAAACTTCAAATTGTACTTCATGTATCATCAGCCACATGTTTAAGATTTCACAAGAATAAAAGAACAGGCACATGCATCCTAAAATGTGAAGGTGTTACAAAAAAAAAAAAAAAAAAAAAAAAAGCAATTGATAGTTTTCAGCCCAGTTGTGTGTTTGTGAGCCAAATTCTCAAACACACTCAGTCGTTAACTCCTAGACTTTTACATTAACCCTCTGGGGCTTTCCTTAATTATTGTTTGAGCCCCTTAGGATATTTCTCTCCAGTAACTTAGGAGAAAACTTCTGAGTAACACCTGTGGCTGTACACGTCTTTGCAACTCAACTAGTATGTTAAAAGGAAGGCTAGTGGACACTCCTAAGTTTTAATTTGGCAGGGGGTTCACACGCTTTATTAAGTGGGTTAAATGGTCTTTCATGTATTAGGTTTTTGGGTATATATGGATTATTTAGATGGACCAAAGCAAAATAAACATCAAATGACATTCCTTATTGACTCTTCTGATGCTCAATGAAAAATACTCTTAGCCAGAGGGGAGAAAAGACTAATAAAAAAAATTGATGTATCTAAACGTGTATATGCTTATTTCAATTACCTAAGTCTGCTGTTCTTTATAGTCACACACCTGAACCAGGTACTAAGAGGAATTGATCTGCTTGAGTCCACAGAGGCTCAGGGGTATGGGACTCAAAGCTGCCATCATGAAATTTCATCTGGCCTGTCCATAGTCCCATTCACTGGCACCAAAGTTACACAAGTGTAAGAAAAATCTTTCAAACTACAGACTATGGGAATGGCTGGGAAGTCACAGAGACCAGTGGTGTCAATAACACCTTTTATAATTCCAACAGAATACCATCACAGAATCGTGGGCAAGCAACTACTAGTTGTAAGTTACAATCTTTTACTAAATTACCTTCAGTATTAGCCCCAAAAGTGACAGATTCAAAATGCGGAACGTAATCAAACAGGAAGGTAGAATCAAACTAGCTTCAGGGTACTTTGTGTGGACTGACATCACCAGAAAAGCACAATGGGAAACTGCCAAATATTGCTTCATAATTTAGAGCAACATTGACACTGAGTAGATTTTTCATCGTATGAGGCAGTTTTCCAAGTATACAAATTGAGAGTTATGCTGGGATTCTGGCAAGGAAGGTCTGTATCTTATGGAAATATCGATTTCCTTCATACAATCCATTACTTACTGTTGACTGTGTTAATATTGCCTTGGATTTCTGCTTGTGTCAGCAGTTCTTCATAAGCATCTCTTTCTTCTTCTGAAATACAGCTATTCTGCAAAACAAAGTCTTCAATGATTCCTGAGGTTAAATAAAATGTTTCCAAAACTTGACAAATGGAAAAACATGAAGAGTGATAAAAACCATTCTCTAATTATTTAAATTCATTGGAAGCATTTGTGGAGTGCCTGCTCTGTGCAGGGCACTGGAGGAGAATGCCTGGCAAAGATTACAAAGATGAATGACAGACCCAGTGACTCTTTGAAAAGGGCTAATTTTCAAATGTGGAAAACATCAGCTTGGACCACTTTGTTTTGCCATTTTTGTAGATCAAAAGCAGTTGAATAGCACCGATTTCATTTGATTTGATCTAATAAAATCAAGAACACAAATAATGAATATGCCTAGAAGAACAGAATAGATTCTATAAGAGAAGTACTATAAGCATTTTTTTTAAAGTATTCATAGTTGGGAAGAAAGTTTTCAAAGAGATTATAATCAATGAGGGCTTCAAACAACAGAATAATGTCAAGAATAGGACGCAGATAGCAGAATTTGGTTACACAGATGGAAAGCTTAGCACACTGGGCTATAACTTGGAGTGTGTGTCCAGGGTGATCCAAAAAGATGAGGGGGTCAACTGAAGTCTGAGATTTGGTGTTGAACATTCAGTAGGCAACAGAGAATCACGGGATGTTTCTGGTGGGTTGACATCAGATTTGTAGTTAAAGGTCAATTTTGTAACCTCTAGCTCTAAGGGGGATTGGCTTGGAGAATAGCAGCCAATCTTGTAGGCAGAGAGACCCACAAGGAAGGTGCTTGATACAAGAGTCAAGCAATGAGGACAGCAAAGGCAGGACTGAGGCAAGACTGGTGAGACTAAAAGGTTGGTGACAGATTCAACTCTAACAAGAGTAGGCAGCAGAATCTAGCAATGGATAGGACACAGGGGGCATGAGTTCTGAGACAAAGGTAGCAATCATTCTGAATCAGGGAAGTTAGGGAGGTCAGCAAGCAGAGCTCTTCTAATATAATGGGGTACAAAGCCCCAGGGTCAGAGATGAAGATATCTGGAGGAGAGGAGAGAGGCCAATTTGGGAAGGGCTGGCATAAAGCTGACAGCTGATTTCTTCAACAAGTAGATGAGTTCTATGGAGGAAGAACAGAGAAGGGATTCAGTGTCGGACCTTGAAGAATCCCCATACTGAGAGGGAGGAGGAAGAGGAGAAAGGCAGAGAGAAGAACCATGGCAGCAAGGACGCACATAAGCTGGTGGAGCAGAGAATCTCAAGGCAGAGGGCCAACCCTACCAGATGCTGGTGGAAGCCACCAGTTGAGAAAAACATCAAAACCTAAAGTGGTTACTTTTATTCATGGAGCTGAAACTGGCATGGCAAGAGCTTAATGAGAAACAAGCTGGTGAGGAAGTAGAAGCTCTCCGTGTAGACAAAGTTTTCAACAATGGACTAGACAGAAAGGTGGTTACAAATGGAGTTAGGATTAGGAGCAGGCTGTCTTGCACAGGAAGGACATCCTCAAATATAAAGGATTGACTACTGGGAAAATATGAAGACCGTAGATTGAAAAACATACTCTCTGAACTTCACCACACTGAATTATTAACCTCTACTACCAAATGTAAAAGTATCTTTTCTAATGTAAGGTCTGCTGATGATGCCTAACAAGGGATGATTATGAGTTGCTACTTGTACACTTTCTGGGGACAGTAGCAAGTTTGCCACATGACTTTTAATTCTTTCAATCTGTAACATTCACACAAAATTCTCTTCTTAAAAATTGAAGGTCTCAGTCTGTTGCATAGGCTGGAGTGCAGTGGCACGGTCACAGTTCACTGCAGCCTCAACCTCCCAGACTCAAGTGATTCTCTCACACCTTAGCCTCCTGAGTAATTGGGACTGCAGGCTTGAACCACCATGCTCGGCTAATTTTTTATTTTTCCTTTTATTTTCTTAGAGACAGGGTCTCACTATGGTGCTCAGGCTCATCTTGAACTCCTAGGCTCAAGGGATCCTCCCGCTGTGGCCTCCCAAAGGGCTGGGATTACAGGCATGAGCCATCATGCCTGGCCTCTAAAATTCCTTTTTATGCCTTATACAGGCATATAATCTAATTGCCTTACATAGCGTATAGTCCTCTTTTATGCTACATTTCATTCAAATAAATTGTCTATGGCTATAGAGAACATAGCCAATTGATTTAAAAGTATTGCCTTTAACAGTAAGGCTTTTCAAACTAGTAACTCATAAGCACATTCATTACTGTTTTTATTACTCAGAATCTAAGTACCTTCAGTCTTGCATTTTCCTCTTTTTTCTTTTTGGCATCCCAGAGTTCTTTCTGATATTCAGGTGCAAGGTTGTCATCCACTAAAGTTAAAACTGCGTTTGGGTTTCTTAGTGTTACAATGGTCTGCTCTGCTATTCCTTTTTCAACAGCTTCATTAATGGCTATAACTGCAGCATGTACTAAAAAGTAAAGAGAGAGAGAAAAAGGTTTTATCAGCAAAAAACAACATGGAAAGTTGCATCGACCCTGCGTAAACCCAAGCAGTTTTACTTTCTTTCGTGGCTTCCAGTAAATAGGTCAAAAAGAGAACTCAGACATATTATGGAGCACCTGACAACCTCTCCACATGGCTGTCTTTGGTCATGATCTCAGCATCTGTTAAGTAATTCTGACTCATTTATAAGTCATTGAATGGCTAAAATGAACTGAGGCCTACGTCAACCTCAGGGGTTAGAAAGTAAGACAATACTTACCCTCTGGCGTGGGCGACATGGATAATTTTAAAGTAACATGTTAGTTCCAAGAGATACTTGCAATTTAGCTTACAATACTAAAAGACCTGTAACAATGTACTCTACCACTAAAATCTACAGACACACAGAAAACAGAGAATGATGGACAATGAAGATATTTCTGGAACTTGAATTCATGTTGCACAAGTAGAAGTCTAAAAACCAAAACCAAATCAATTATTGGCTATATTCTGATATCCTCAAATTAATCATCTATAAAACAAGAACTTTTAGGCTGCTTAAAGTATCTTCTTTTTTTTTTTAAGATTGGGTTTCACCATGTTGGTCAGGCTGGTCTTGAACTCCCAACCTCAGGTTTTCCGCCCGCCTTGGCCTCCAAAGTGCTTGGATTACAGGCGTAAGCCACTATGCCCAGCCTAAAGTATCTTCTAAATATTCTATTTCGAGTAATCAAAATCAATAAGTAAAGTACAGGTAAGTCTCACGTCAATGGCAAGTTTGGATTTTAAACGGACTTACATGCAGCTTCATCCACGGACAGTTCATTGGCCAGAATACCACCTATTTTGCTGAAAGATGGCATCTGTATTCCATATTTTTCAAGTTCTTTTCTCATATTACTGATTTCCTCCTCTGACAAAGAACAAGATAATAATCATCATTATCAGAGAAGGCTACAGAGATGGATGTAGGAATGAATACAATCATATAAAGAAATGTCTTCATCAGGAAGGGGGGTTGTTTCTAACAAGAGCCTTAGGAAGAACCGAGCCCAAGTTTCTCATTTCACAAACGTGGGGAAGGAGAACTCAGTGAAGAACGAGCAATATAGGTCAGTTTTCTCTTCTCGTCAATATACAGGAATAAGGAAAATCAGTAATATCAAAATGGGGAAAAAAAAGGTACTGGGACTCTTTTTATAACTAGATTTAAAAAATTACAAAGATAAAGAGTAATACCTGTGAAGTCTACTTTGCCCAACAAATCCTGGATCTGGGGTGCTATTCCTAGTTTGAACAGATATAAACTAGAAGAAAAAACATAAAATTATCAGAAATTTCATCATCATAAATCTTAATGTAATAAATTACATAAATCTTTTTTTTTGTCCTCTTATCATCACAGGATATAATGAATAAAATCTTTCGAGGGACTGGCAACTGATGGCAACAAGATGTTATTTAAATCTGTGTTTCCTTAAGGTAGTTGTGAGAGTAAACATTTTTTCATCCATGCATTGGCCATTCATATGTCTTCCAGGAAATGTCTATTAATGAATGTTTGAATTTTAAAGAATATTTAGGGGTGGAATTTGCCTCTCATTTTCATACTTTTCTTTTAAAACCATAGCAAAGGACAAAGAACAATTTTTTTAACCATATGTGTAACATTAGTTTTAATACTAGTAATTTCAATATGATATTTATATCTTATCCACAGAGGAAAAGCTTTTATATTAGACTTTGAACATTCTTCAAAGTGAAATAGCCATTATGTATTCATAATCCCAAACTAGCAAGACAGGATACATTCCTTAGTTGACGTTCTAGGTCTTTAGAGATTATCACGTATATGAAACTGCTTACTTTACACAGCCTATGAAGACTTTACTACCAAAGGTTCATGCCAACAAGTCATTATAATTAAAGCTAGATCCTTGAGATACCATGCTGACATTTTCAAAACCATAATATTTTATGAACCAATCTCAACTCATTATTACAAGGGGAAAACATTCCATTTAAAAGGGTGGTCATATAACTTAGAACAATGAAATGTCAACCTCTTCACTTGCTCCTTTCTAGTTAATGTGAACTACAAAATTACATAGGATTTAACAGGCAAGATAAACTGCAAAAGAATTCGGGGTAGTGGAAAGCAAGCCATCATTTAAGAAATGAGAATAGATGAACAAATAATCAAATATGTATAATTGTGTCACTTCAGTTTCTTTCATGGCACCTGATGTGCATTTTCCTCTTCTTTTCACAAATTCGAAAATATACCTAAACTAATTTACAAAGAAAACTATAAAAAAAATCAGTGAAATCTAGAAATGTGACAGTAAAAGTAGACATCCATAAAATGTCTTTGGGTAACAAATTTTATATCTATTTCAAGTACTTAATGTGCTGAATCTTTAATATGCAATACCTATATTAATATCCTGCTGAAGTTTTAACATACTTTTACATTTTTCTATCAAAGCCTAAGCTAATTGGCATCTACTGTCCTTCATATACTTCCACCTCTAACTTACCCACCTATGGAGTGTTGAGATAATTCAGAATTTTAGATTCATGCTTTCATTTTTTTATTATATCTGCCAATAATTTAGACATCGATAAATTTTATTAGTTGCTTTTCTGATTTCATCTATACCAAATTTTCCTTCTTAGAGTTTTATCTTTGGTTCTTCTGTGTATAAATGTAAGTACTCAATAAACATTTGTTAAACATAAATGGAATGAATCATCAATTGCACATATTTTAACATTTTCATTTGTTCTGTGGGTCTTGGCTCTGTTTGGTGAATCTAATGTCTCTTTCAGTGTCAGTTTCCTTTGAATATCTGGCATCTTCTGATCCGGGACTCATCTTGGTGTTTGAGACTTCCTGTTTGTTGGTCACTGACTGCAGATCTGCATGTCAGGAGCCAGCATTAAGAAGCCATAGAGAGCAATGGAACTGATGCCAGGAAGGTACCAGTGTCTTTCCTTCTCAGGCTGGGGACTCTCTGTCCCTTCTTGAGATCATTAGCTGTCTTGGGTACCAGCATGCTATCCTGCCATCAGCATCTACACCTGCTACTTTAGGGAAAGGCTGTACAGTTCTGCTGGTCACAGCCTGATGATTGCTCACTTTGAGGCTCTTGTTTTTCTTGCTGTTCCCTTTGCTTGGAGCGAACCTCAAGACAGTTCCTAGCTCTGCTGCATCCCCCGGCATTTTGTGGGCTGTGGTCGTCTCCCAGTTTGTTTCTCAGTCAACCGAATCCTGTCTGTTCAATTTATATTAGGAGTTGTTCAAGTTTCTGGTCAGTAGACGGCATTTGTTATCACGAATGTATTTTTGAAAGGTTATTACTGCAGTTAATTTCACATCAGTTTTGGAAAGAGGGTAAGACAGCTGTGTTCAATGATCTTGATGCAACTGTTTTCACATTATGTTCTGTTTATCCATTCATTCATTTAATTACTATTTATAGGATAGCTCCTATATAAAAATATTTTTCTTGGCTGGGCATGGTGGCTTACTTTGGGAGGCCAAGGCAGGCAAATCATTTACGGTCAGGAGTTCAAGACGGGGCTGGTCAACATAGTGAAACCTCGTCTTTACTAAAAACACAAAAAGTAGCTGGGACAATGGCACATGCCAGTAATCCCAGATACTTGGGAGAGGCTGAGGCAGGAGAACTGCTTGAACCTGGGAGACAGAGGTTGCAGTGAGCTAAGATTGTGCCACTGTACTCCAGCCTGAACGAAAGAGTGAGACTCTATCTCAAAAAACAAAACAAAAAAATTTTCTCTACCATGCTGTTCCTAAAGAAAGGTAGTTGGGCTACCAAAAAATAGAGGTTTAATGGTAACATGAATTAAAATGTTTATACTAAAGTGTTAATTTTCCCCTTTGATAATAAAGAAGTTAGATAGCTATTTCTAGTTAGGCTTTTTATTTCTCCATCGTACACCGTTATGTTAAAACTCACAATAAGGCCGGGCGCGGTGGCTCACGCCTGTAATCCCAGCACTTTGGGAGGCTGAGGCGGGTGGATCACGAGGTCAAGAGATCGAGACCATCCTGGTCAACATGGTGAAACCCCGTCTCTACTAAAACTACAAAAAATTAGCTGGGCATGGTGGCGCGTGCCTGTAATTCCAGCTAATCAGGAGGCTGAGGCAGGAGAATTGCCTGAACCCAGGAGGCGGAGGTTGCGGTGAGTCGAGATCCCGCCATTGCACTCCAGCCTGGGTAACAAGAGCGAAACTCCGTCTCAAAAAAAAAAAAAAAAAACAAAACCTCACAATAAGCAGACATCCTGGTTTAAGTAAAAGTCACCACAAGGTGGTGCTGAAAAGTTAGAATTTTGAAGATGGAAAGATCTTTGCTTTTAAGTCTGATATTTTTTTAAGCTAATATTGATCAGGTAAATATCTCATTTGCATATCAAAAAATCTCATTTACTAAAAAATTAAAAAATATATTGTATATTTTCTGTTTGGCCTCAATTTTCAACATTAAAAAATAATCATTGATGTTGAGGTTTAAACTGTTAGGTTTGAAAAGATCACTTTTCATGGTGTGGGCTTGTTACACCTAATCTCTGTGTGGGAGGTGCTTTCCAGCTGATTACTCAAATGGGCAAATGTTTATCAGGAGACTGTTTACCCAGTATTCCCATGCTGAAAAGAATCAGCAATAGCAAACTACTCCTTCCCAAGCATTTAAATTCAAATGAAGCTGCTCATTACCTGAAGTATACAGGAAATCAAGTCTTAATCTTAAAAAGTAAAAAAGTCCATTGAATAGAAAAAATACCACTCTCGTGTAGCTCTTCAACACTGAATTTGTTAAGCACCATTTGGTACCTAACAGCCAAGTCAAAGGGCTGAGAGCATTCCAAAGGAAGTCGTGGAATTCATGTCACCTTTGCTTCTCATGTCTAGGAGAGCACTTTGTGTGAAGCAGCAAGGCCCTTACCACACCAAAAGCCACCGCACACCTGTGCCGCTGAAGCCAGCAACAGAGGGGCTGCCCAGAGGTAGCTACGGTCTTACTGACTTATGTGCCCCTATTTGTAAAATAATAGCACTTAAAGTCCAGAAGCAACAAAGTTTAAAAAAATACCATTTAGTGTATATAATGAAAGTAGTAATAGTAGTTGCTGTTTTATCTACTGAACCAAATTTTTCCATCTTCCTCACATACAGCACTGCCAATATCACATGACATTACCACTTTCAAGATAAAACTAGTGGTATTAGTTTTTTCTACTACTTTCAAGATGCACACTAAAAGGTACTATAGTAATGAAATGCAAACTTAAAAGGCAGGAACTAAATTTATTTCAGCCTTCTTGGATCACATTATGTGTAGCTCATTTTGCACCATAACATGTGAGATGAATGTTTGTATATCAAAGCCTCATGGTAGAGCAGAAAGACCACAGGACTAGAATCCAGAAGCCTGGATCCTGGCCCCCCAAGCTGGTAAAACCTTGACGTGTGACTACGAGCAAGTCACGTAACCCAAGCTTTCAGTTCCCTTATCTGTGAAATGAATGATCTAGACTACAATAACATCCCAAGGCCATTCCAGTTCTCTGGTTCCATGATTCTTCATTTAACACATGTTAAATATAATAGCTGAGAGGCCTGTGCTGAAGTTCAAGTCTGACACCACTGTTCTTTTAATTTTCTTAGAAGTGGGAAAATAATTGACTTCTTTTGAAGCCAATGGCTGGCTGAATTCATAATGGCACGGGTTCAGTTCTCACACAGCCTGGTTTTTACTAACTGTGTGACCTTCGGCAGTCTCTCTGTGCCTCAACTGCCTTGGTTATAAAATGGGACTAATAATAGTAACCACTCCACAGGTACTCTGTGAAGATAAAATGAGATTATACCAGTTAAGTATTTTGTGCAGTGCCAGATAGATAGTTAAAAGTTCCATTTGTGTTAGCCTTTGTTCTTATTATTCTTTGTTAAATAAATGTGTCCTTTGTATACAAACACTTATTGATAACCTATCAAAGTGGTTTCCCTACTTTTTCCAGTGCCAAGAATCTCTGTTTTGCCACACAGGCTCCATGTTTGAAACAGCTTTATCTACTGAATTAAATTTTTCCATCTTAGTCACATATGTCTCATATCAAAATCCAGGGTTTTATATGTAATTTTCAGCCCCAAACCAAAGGAGTCCTGAGGCAGCCTTATCATTGAATTAGTGCAGTTAAACTTCCTGAAGAGTTAAATACACAAACTCCAGAGACTTTAAGTTGGAATCAATGGTGTGTAAGCTGTGTGAAGTAACAAGACATGGTTCATAGTGTCTTAAGAGCTCAGCATTTAGGAAGATAGAAAGGTATAACTACCATAATAATGCAGGACAGAAAGAGGAGGAAAGGGAAGGGAATGGTTCAGAGCACAGGGAGAATTCCGAACAAGGAAGGACTTAAAAGAAATAAGCAGGTGCAGCTGCCTCCCTCACCTTACTCCCAAATACTGCCATCTCCAGATATCCCTCCTGAGAACTACAATTAGAGCCTGTCCTTTGAGCTAAGAAACTGTCTTTAGAAATCTTATTTATAAATGCAAATATGTTCACTGTTAGAGATATGATCAATCTGATATAAGGGTTCAATCAGTTTCTTAGGGAAGGAAAGGGTTCTAAGGGAATGGAGTGTGAGACAAGGAAAGTTACGCATTAATGCCTGAAGAGTGGGTTCAAAGGCAACCTGGTAAGCAAGACAGCCACCTGGCTGTGTGGGAGCTGGCGAGACGAACCCTCCTCCACAAAGCTGCCAGGGTACTCGGACAGCTGCTGAATCAGGTGTGGGTCTACCAGAGCCATGGCATCACCACTGCACCTGAAAACATGCCTGCTGTGACATAGCTACAGAAGCGGCAGCAGGAAGAGTAATCCTCTCATACAGGAAAGGCAGACATAGCTTCAGTTTGTGGCTGTCCATGTAGAAGAATCTCAATGATTAAATAAACTAGACAGCAAGAAAAGCAGAACTCAGTATGCTAATAAGGCTAAACTTGAAAAATCAATATAAACACATGACTTTTAAGAGAATTCCCTAGAGAGTAGTTGGTTCCACATCTCAAAGCAGAAATAATCAGAACAGGATTGGTAAATCCTGTTGTGACCACAAGCAAGGATATTTCAAAGAATGTCAGGGACAGTGCTAGAAGGACAAGGAAGTGGTCCAGAAAGAGCTCAGACTGACCAAGCTGAAACAATCTGGTTCAAAAAAAAAAAAAAAAAAAAAAAAAAAAAGATATTAATCTTGGTAAAGTCTGAGAAAGGGCATGGGTTCAAAACAATAATCAAGAGAATAATATACGGTGTCCAAAAAGGAAGTTGTAATAAAAAAAAGAGATAAATAGTGCATGTGTATTTTTATTTACTTTAACAAGTTGGGGAACGTTATTAAAACACAAGTACTCTGTTTCTTCTATTATCTGTTGTTTTGTTTTTGTTTTTCAATTTGAGATGGAGTCTTGCTCTGTTGCCCAGGTTAGAGTGCAGTGGCAAAATCTCGGCTCACCGCAACTTCTGCCTCTCAGGTTCAAACGATTCTCCTGCCTCAGCCTCCTGAGTAGCTGTGATTACAGGTGCCTGCCACCACGGCCGCCTAATTTTTGTATTTTTGGTAGAGATGGGTTTCGTCATCTTGGCCAGGCTGATCATAAACTCCTGACCTCAAATAATCTGCCTGCCTCGAACTCTCAAAGTGCTGGCGTGAGCCACCATGTGAGTCACCACTCCTGGCCTCTATCTGTGTGTGTATATATATATATATATATTATACAGTATAATATATATATTATATATATACAGTATGATATATATATTATATATATATTATACTATACATACTACATGAAAGAATAAAGACCAAGAACTTTGAGTAAGCTAAATAGCTCCAGAAAACGGAAGTGCCCCACGTTAAGGAAGAACCAAGGAGCATAGGTGGTGACAGAAACACCTGGTAGAAAGAGGGTCCAGCACTGGTGGTCACATCCAGTAACTAAGTGAAGGCAGGACTAGAAACATGATCTGAGATGATAAGCCCCAAAGCCTAAAGATCACTGGGTACAGTCAATCCCTTGTTTCCTAGGGGATGAAGTCTCTAGAAAGCCCAACTAATTAAAAAAAAAAAACCACTTAAAAGGCACACATAAGCTTTTAATAATGTGAATGGATCAGGCCAATACATCATTATGACAGGACAATGGATTATACAATGCTGGTCAAGTGAGACTTAGAAAGTAAATTATTTCAGGGTGATAGGGAATGGGGGCAGGGGTGGGGGCCAAATTGTAAATAAAAACCTACCTGAAAGCCAGGTACTTAAAAGTAAATGCAGTCTGATTTTTTTTTTAAACAAGGAAAGTTTAGCCTGACGCCTGTGGCCAGGGTCTGACTCACCATGGGAGAAGAACCCAAAGTTGTGCCATGGTCTGACCCACAAGCGATCCATCAGAAACCTAGATCTGTAATCACGGCAGGTTTGAAGGGGTATTCTTTTGTTTCTGGTGCCACTAAGATTATGTCAATTCTGGGTAGGTATCAAAATAACATAATAGTCTGGGACAACTCAAAATTAGCTATAAATGCTAAACAAAATGAGTGAAACTTGCAGTATGGGTCTTACAGAATAGGTTTCAGTGTAGTAAATTTGTAATAATGTACCTGGGCATTTCAACTTCTCTTTAAGGTATCTGAAGTACTCAAAATATTAGTTTGACTAAATTATTTCAATTATTTCAAGGAATTCACTTCTATGAAAGTTCAAACAAATAATAGTGGTTTAACATCATTTATCATAAATCTTTAATAAGGTGGGCACTAAAGAGCATGCCAAAAAGTGTTCTTACCCATGCATAAAAGGCCTCCAGAGATTTTTAAAAAATTAGTATAGTAACTAGTTAGCAAGGCTATCACTCTGGAACTGGTTTCTTTTCCTTGCAGAGGGTTTGTACCATTCCAAAAGAAGCCACAAAAGGCAAACATGCCATATGCAGTATGCACTTTAAGTCCAAAGATATCAAAATAGTTACAGTAGTTTTCACTTGGTGTTGAGATAGTGGGTAGTTTAGCTTTTTCTTTAACATTCTTCCTGAATTTTCCTAACCACAATGAGCACACCTGTTGTTTTTTGAAAAAAAAAAAATGGGAAAAAGACATACATTTCTTTAAAAAAAGAATGATGCCATCACCACTAAGGTGAATTTGTCCACATTAGGTGAAGCTTGAGAATTTCCTCCGGTGCTGCTGTGGCAATGTTCACGGAGTCTGGCTTGAGAATGCCAATCTAAATGGACACAGGGATTGGTGAGTGTAGGACACGAGACTGGGATCAGAAATAAAACGAAAAGGTGAGGGGCAGGCAGGAATAGGGAAACAGAAGCAAACGGGAAACAAAGGCAAGTACCCAAGAGATCTTAGGGTATAAAGCCCAAATCAAGGTGGCAGGGAAGAAGAGACAAGTTTGGTCAGGGCTAAGAGCTAACTTTGTGCAACACGTCAGGCCCACAGGCTGGGGCAGGAAGGAGGCAGCGCCTAGCAAGCTTAACTTCCTAGAGGAAACTTCCCTGCTGGCTTCTGAGCTATATAATCAGAATCTCTAACCTGCCTAATTACCAAGTAATAACAACTCTCAAATACAGCAGCAGTGCTGTATTTGCAGCCAGGATGTAAAAGCTGAAGAACATGTTAGTTCATTTCCATCATCACTTCTAACTATGCAGCAAGCATATTTATTAAATCCATTGTATTTATCAGAGGATTGCTCCTCAGCTTCCAAATGTGTCTTGTACAAAAGAGCAGAATATCAGCCTCCTTTGAGTGACTGGCTAGATTTTAAATCACAGCAGGAACAAGTTTTGGTGGAAAAAGCATCAGATACACTTGGGACTTCTTGATTCCATAGTGATAGGCAGCTATACAATAATTCAGAACAAAGAAAAGTGAGGAGAATGGTTATTTACTAAATAAATATTGCTTTTGAAGATAAAATATCCTCCTTAAGATCAGGTCTGGTGAATGACATGACCCAACAGGAATCCCCTCCAGGATGAGTAAAAGTAATGGAGATGTTTATGATGAGTAACTGAAAAACACAGTCCTGGAAAATATCACATCAATATTTGCATACAATTGGCAATGATAAACAAAAAGTTGTTTTTTTCTTTGTTTACTAAGCTATTCAAGCCATTGTTAAAACCATGGCAAATACACATTTGTAAGCCTAAGTGAAGTTCTATATAATTCCTTTAGAAGAACTGTGATATCACCAGAAAGGAACTTAGCATACCATTTGTTTAAAGCTGCTTAACATGAATGTCCAAGGTGTCCACTTAGAAAATCAATTGAAACTTACACAAGACAGCGCATGAGCATGCAACAGAGCTAGAGATGAGCGCCATGGTGTGCACATATAGCAATGGCATTAACCAGTGGTGGCTGGCTCAGCAGGTTACAGACCCAGTACTAACTACAGTGTTAAGTAATCATTCTAAGATCTGAAAAATATTTAATAACGAATATTGGGCAATACAAGTTGAAAATATGCCTCAACATAAGCACTTTTACGCATGCAGCTTTTAGAAAACCTGTGGCATAATTATACTCTAGCTACATATGAGGAGGCAGCATAGAAATAGGTTTGTTTGTATTGTTGTTTTTCTTTTTTTAACCAGTTGTTCTAAGTTGTTAGAACAAAAAAACCATAGCAAAGGCACCTATACTTGGTCTGTATTTCTAGCAACTGTCATCTTCCAAAGCAATCCCACACATGCTGACTGGGGGGTAAAGTCAAATTATACGACATAATCAAATTTCTTTTCTGGAAAGCCAACACCACCATGAATTATTGTAGAAACATTTTCCTTTGGAGAGGAAAAGAGCCAGGAAGAAGTCAACATAATCCTCTAGGCAGAATACTCTGCCAGGAGAATGACTTCTAGTGATAAAAACACAAGGCATATGTTCTAAAGGAAATTTAAAATTTAACCAGACATGAAGGCTTCCAAAACCATTATCTGTGTGTACTCAAGACAACAGCCACAAACTGGCTTTTTAGAATAATCTGTGTTACCTTCTAGAAATCACATTTCTCCCAGGCTAAAAAGATAAAATGCAATCTGTGAACTAGCAGAATTTCAGCATTTTTCAAAAATTAAGTTGTCAAACAACTGCTTTAAAACAATGAATGTGTCTTGATTTGACTAATTTATACCAACTATTATGTTTCTTCTTTATCCTTAGGGTACAAATTCTATTGAAGAGAAGGTCAAAAGAAACCATTCTTACCATTATATTTTCTTAATCTATGATAATTTAAATTAAATTATAATTTTAACTGCATTAAACCAAAATTATGACTATTAAAGTCACTCATTTGATATATTTGCATTATATTTGTAAACCAGGTCATAATTCAAGAATATAGTAGTACATTATAATTGGATATCTAAAAGTTTCAACTTCAATTCTCTCTTTATTATACTTAATGGTTTTCATTCATTTTCTGGTTTTCTATTTTGAGTTAGATTTTTAAAAATCAGAAAAACACTTTTCAAGTTTAAGGATTGTTTATATGTGACCATTATTTTAATTTTGTACCAGCAAATCCAAAACAATGGAATCTAATAAAAAGTTCTTCAAACTATTCAAGTAACTTAAAATCTCTTTTAAAATTGAAATTTTAGTTTTATTTAAATCTACTCCCTAGAGTGTCTTTTAGCTGCATTTTTCCCCTACCTCAGTGCGTGAATGCAATATATCATTCTTGGTATGTTTTTCCGATCATAGACATCTGTTGTTTCTGGATAAAATATCTGGAAAACAAAATAAACAATACTTTTATTATACATTTTTGCTTCATTTTAACTCCCTGAAATGATCCTATTTTGATTGTCCTTGCTATCCTACAATTATGTAAATATGGAGGAACCTCTCCGGCACTGCTTCATCCTGCAGTGGAGATAGGCCAATCACTGTATCTGGACCCCTGCCCGACAGCATGCCTCTTGGTGGTCCACAAGAGGATGGTGGGGGCCCCAGCCAGCTACTCCAAGAAGGCTGTGTCCACAGTGGTGGTGGCAGTGTTTCCTTTCACAGGGCATGAGCACAGGTGGGCTCTGCCTCCCTTTATACTCCTGTGACTTCCCAGAGGTCCCACGGGCCTGAGAAAGGGTGTCCTTTTAATAACTACTTTATTTCATTGTTAAAAACTTGGCATATATGTTCTGTACACATGTATACATGCATATATAATACAAACACAATTTTTAAAAGTCTGCTTAAAGTAATACGTTTTCACCAAATAAAATCTGGAAAGTATATAAGGTATGAAGGAAAAACACCTATGACCCCACCTCCCAGATTGCCACTGTTAGCAATTTTGTCCCTATTTTTCTTCTGGTCTTTTTTTCTATATGTCTCTGATTTTGTAGGTTTATAGATATGTGTGCATATGGAAACAAAATTGTACTTAGTGTAAACCTGTTTAAAACACTTAACAACACAAGTATTTCCCATCCCCATCATTATTCTGTAAGATTATTTTTAATAGATGTATATGATTCTTTTATATTTTTGAATCATAGCTTAGCCAGTTCCCCATGGTTGAAGATGGTTTGTTTTGCTTCTAATTTTTTCCCTATTTTAAGCCACTGCAATGAATATTTTTGCATTTTCTTCTTTCTTTTTTTTTTTTTTTTTTTTTTTTNTTGAGATGGAGTTTTGTTCTTGTTGCCTAGGCTCGAGTGCAGTGGTGCGATCTCAGCTCACCACAACCTCCACCTCCCTGATTCAAGCAATTCTCCTGCCTCAGCCTCCCGAGTAGGTGGGATTACAGGCATGTGCCGCCACGCCTGGCTAATTTTGTATTTTTAGTAGTAGAGATGGGGTTTCTCCATATTGGTCAGGCCAGTCTCAAACTCCTGACCTCAGGTGATCTGCCCACCTCAGCCTCCCAAAGTGCTGAGGTTACAGGCGTGAGCCATCACACACGGCCTATTTCTGCATTTTCTGAGCATCTGATAATTTTGGATAATCATCTAAATATGAAATTACTAAACTGAAAGGTCTGAACATCAAGGTTTCGAACACACTTTGATACTCTTTTCTTTTTAAAACATTTTTATTTTAGGTTTGGGGTGGATATGAAGGTTTATTACACAGCTAATGTGTGTCACACGGGTTTATTGTACATATTATTTCATACTTTTTTTCTTAAACTTGAAAATAACAGCCTGATAAGAAACAGATTTCAGGCCAGTTGCAGTGGCTCATGCCCGTAATCCCAGCACTTTGGAGGCTGATGAGGGGGCAGATCACCTGAGGTCAAGAGTTCAAAACCAGCCTAGCCAACATATAAAACCCCATCTCTATAAAATTAGCCTGGTGTGGTGGTGCATGCCTGTAATCCCAGCTACTTGGGAGGCTGAGACAGGAGAATTGCTTGAACCTGGAAGGCAGAGGTTGCAGTAAGCCGCATGCACCACTGCACTCCAACCTGGGTGACAAGAGCGAAACTCCGTCTAAAAACAAACAAACAAGCAAACAAACAAACAAATCAACAGAAGAAACAGATTTCAGAGTGAGGCACCAAACTTCTGTGTTTCTAAGCACACACAAAAAATAAACTTGAGGCTTTTAAAATTAAGATAATCATTCAGACATTATTTGCTTTAAGTAAATATTTTATAAAAATGAATTCGAAAACTAAAATCATGTATCATATGGTAGTACTTGACACTCAAGGACAATTTTCTATTGGTCATTGAGAAGAGCTGAGACAAGAAAGAAACAAAATTTCTTGAGCTAATCACTAAATACTTAAAGAAATGGCAGTAGCCTAGGAAATTTAAAAAGCCTTTCCAACTTTCTTTTAACACATTTGCTACTAAAGTGTCAATGAGAAGAGGATCACCAAATTCAGAAGAGTATTAGCTGGGTGTAGCAGTGTTTTGGAAGGCAGAGGCAGGCGGATCACCTGAGGTCAGGAGTTCAAGACCAGCTTGACCAACATGGTAAAACTCCGTCTCTACCAAAAAATAAAAAAAAAAAAAAAAATAGCTGGTCATGGTGGAGCACGCTTGTAGTCCCAGCTACTTGGGAGACTGATGCAGGAGAATCAGTTGAACTCAGGAGGCAAAGATTGCAGTGAGCTGAGGTGGCACCACTGCAGTCCAGCCTGGGCGACAGAGTAAGACTCCATCTCAAAAAACAACAAAAGAAAGTATTACCAGGTTTAAAGTTCTCTATGTAAGGAGAGAACAACTACAACTGCCTCTTCCCTTTTCTTTAAACAAGAACCTGTTATATTTATATTTCTCCTGGAAATAATAAAAACCAATGTTAAAATAGAATCTGCTATATAACACCACTTGTTTGACCCTAAATACACACAACTTGAAAAGGTTTACATCAAATCGATCAAATCTAATAAAATTATCCGAATTTGATGTTGCCTTATACAGAACAATTCTGTTTAAATTCTTTTTTTAATTAATCTGTTTACCACCCATTCTCTAGTTAGTACTTGCTAAATCACAATCCAGAAATATGAATTATGTATTATAGTTAGTTCTTAGAAGGAAACAGCATCTAACATTCTGGGCATTTTAGGATAAGAGAAAATATTTGATTAAAAATGACAGAACAAAATTTAAATATTGATCATTTCAAGATAAAATGAGATTGAGCTAAAAGAGATATGGGCACAATTATATTAAAAATAGGCATTCATAAATTACATTTAAGGAATCTTCTGTTTCTGTGGTAGTGGATGTTTTTCATTGCAAACCTGGCAAAACAGAGGTCTTCATAACTCAGTAGCTTATCCTCTTGACCTCCAGCAAGACCACTCCTAAATAATTTTTAAGAAATAGCTGGACAGGCCAGGTATGGTGGCTCATGCCTGTAATCCCAATACTTTGGGAGGCCGAGGTGGGCAGATCACCTGAAGTCAGGAGTTTGAGACCAGCTTGGCCAACATGGAAAAAACCCGTCTCTACAAAATACAAAAAATAGCCAGGCGTGGTGGTGCACACCTGTAAACCCACCTACTTGGGAGGCTGAGGCAGGAGAATCACTTGAACCTGGGAGGTGGAGGTTGCAGTAAGCTGAGACTGCGCCACTGCACTCCAGCTTGGGTGGCAGAGTGAGAGTCTACCTCAAAAAAAAAAAAAAAAAAAGCTGTACATACTAAGCAACACTAGGAGCAAGCTATTGACCCTGATGGGTCTCAAGGACCACATGCAGAGCAAAAACAATGTGACTCAAAGGTTACCTGCTGTATGATTACATTTATATACTGTGCTTAAAATGCCAAAACTATAGAAATGGAGAACATATTAGTGGTTGCCAGGGAACAGGGCTGGGGAGGGATGCAATCAGAAGGACCACTCTTCTGTGTGCCTGTGTCTTGACTGTGGTAGTGGTTACACAAATCTATTAATGGGATAAAACTGCACAGAATCATGCATACATGCACACACATGCACATTCATACAAATAAATGCATGTGAAATGGTGAAAACAGAAGAAAGTCTGTAGTCTCATTTACATTAATACACCAATGTCAATTTAATATGTACTGCAGTTTGATGTCACCACTAGGGGAAAGCTGAATGAAGGATACACATAGAAGCACTATTTTTACAGCTTCCTGTGATTCTATAATTATTTCAAAAGAACAAGTTTAAAAAATAGTTCTACAATTTTTGTCAGATGTAATTATTTCCTCATTTCCTCCACTTGCCTAATTCTCTCACAGACTTTAGGATGCCTGCTCTTTGAATTTAACAAGCACTGAATGTTTGCTGAGTAAATTATATTTAGGAGATCTATTTTCAGAGTAAGAGCTATAACCCCCTAGCCTTTACAAGTGATATTATGTGTTATAATAATAATTTATAGGCCGAGTGTGGTAGCTCATCCCTATAATCCCAGCGCTTTTGGGATGTCATGGAAGATAGATCGCTTGAGCTCAGGAGTCTGAGACCAGTCTGGCCAACATGGCAAAACTCTGTTTCTACAAAAATAAATACAAGGATTAGCTGGGCATGGTGGCAGCTACTTGTCTGTGGTCCCAGTTACTCAGGAGGCTGAGGTGGGAGAATCACTTAATATGGGAGGTGGAAGTGGTAGTGAGCTGAGATCCAACCACTGTACTCCAGACTAGGTGACAGAGCCAGGCTGTCTTGAAACAAAATTTTGTAAACAATAATTTACAAAAAATAAATTTACAATAATTTACAGTAATAAAATATATAATGATACAATGAGTTTTTCTTTTTTTTTTTTTTTAATAGAGACAGGGTCTTGTCATGTTGCCCAGGCTGGTCTCAAACTCCTGGCCTCAAGTGATTCTCTCACCTTAGCCTCCCAAAGTATGCTGGGATTACAGGCATGAGCCACCACACCTGGCTGAGACTTGGAATCTTTATGTGCAAATAGCAACACAAGAAAGGGAGTTGGCTGTTTTAGACAGATCAACTACCTACCAGCTATAGCTTGTTCTGCCTTTATTTTGTACACACTTTTACCTGGCTGCTCTCAATCTGTGCACACCCCTCATTCTGAGTTCTTGCCATATGTTACTTTGGATAGGTCTTTCCGTATTTTTTAGTCCTCACATTTCTCATTTCTACATTAACATAACCCAGCCTCCAAAGTCATTGCTTATAAAGAGGTGTTTGTGCACTACCCCTTTGCCCTTCCAGTTCAAGTTCCAGTGTGTGAAGGCTTACCTTGGGTAGACCGATAGACTCCATTGCTCTTAACCACTGGACAGTATTATCGGTGTGTCGAAAATGAAGGCCGGACTTCTAACATGAGGATAGGAGGGAAAAAAGGAGAGAAGGAACCACACAAAAAGTGAGTCATTTTTAGTAACATTTTTCATGTACAGGATGCTTTTCAATTGTACTTCTTTTGGAACAGAGTTATTAATGTTCACATAAACAGAGACATGCTAAAGGAGGCTAGACTGTATCTTGGCAACATCCCAACCATCTGTCACAAATCATGAATTTCCATAATGCATACATTTGAGGTAAATTCTGAACTAGAATCTCCAAGACCATTTAATGTCTAGCAATGCTTAAGGATGTTTTATGAGACACATGTACACAGGCATGGGTGTGTACACACATACACACACACACACACACATGCATGTCGTCTAGATTTTGGCAACCATGGCTGAGAGGCCTAGCAACTTCAGAAAAAAACAGGATTTTCAGAAGATTACATTTTCTTTTGGTTCTAATCATGAATGTAATATTTCTGCAGAAAACCTGGAATAAATGTAGCCAAAATACAAACATGAAAACATAAACAAAAAACATCCTCCAATTCAGAGCTAATTTTATTATTGATTCTTCTAATTTAACCCTGATCTTGGCCTTGTATAAGAAGCAAACCTTCACCAGAAACATTTAACAATATCTTTTTCTATCCCTACAATAAAAATAGTTTTTGTATATCTTCCATTTCTTTTTTAGTCATTACCAGAAGGTCATTTCTTCTGCACAGTCTGTAAGTATAGCATTCTTGCCTGTATCACATAAAAATTTATCAGGAATGAACTATTAAGAAATTTAAAATGATCTTTTGATTTTCACTTATTAAATGCATAGCACAATGTTATCTGTTCATTGTAATTTTAAACAAATGTACAAAACAATAACTATAGCAAGTTTTACCATATAACTAACATTCAGTAGTAATCACATTTAGAAAGTTTGGCTCTTCCCACCTTCTGTTATCTTCTACATCTAATAATTTGTTATATAAAAAGTATTTTCATGGCTTTTAGAAATTATAAATTATAATCAAATTAACATTTGACAAATGTTTCTGCCTTTTTAATGATAGCCACTATTCATGATTGAACCATGTGTTCCAATCACTTTATGTAAATTATCCCTAATTTTCAAAATACCCTAAAAGGTAATTATCATTCCTATTTTTTTCCAGTGTTCATAACAGCTTCATTTTAATAGACCAGAACTGTGAATAACGGAAATGTCCTTTAGTGGGTGAATAAGATCAAACAAACTCTGGTGCATTCATACAATGAAATAAATTCCTTTCTTTCTTTTTTTTTTTTTTTTTTTTTTTTTTAGACAGAGTCTTGCTCTGCCACCCAGGCTGGAGTGCAGTGGCGCGATCTCGGCTCACTGCAACCTCTGTCTCCTGGGTTCAAGCAATTCTCCTGCCTCAGCCTCCTGAGTAGCTTGGACTATAGGCATGCACCACCATGAATTTTTTTTTTCGATTTTTTTTTTTTTTTTATTTTTAGAAGAAACAGGGTTTCACCATGCTGGCCAGGCTGGTCTCAAACTCCTGACTTCGTGATCCTCCTGCCTTAGCCTCCCAAAGTGCTGGGATTACAGACATGAGCCACCTCACCCAACCATAAATACCTATTTTTTAACAATGTGGAAAGATAGGCCAAAAAGATGAAGTGATTTGCCTAAAGTCAAGTAGCTGTGAAGTGGCTGAACTGGGATTCAAGACTACGTCTCTCTGGATCTGAAAACCCTTCCTATGCTAACACTCTCCCAGAGAAGAATGCAGGACCTAGATTGTTCGATTATTCTTTGGAAGGCAAAAATTAACTAGTAATGAAATAGGTAGAGGAAGGGAGAGTTGAAGGAAGGGAAGGAGGGAAAGGAATAAAGAGAGCCCAGAGAGTTGACAGGTCAGACCATACTGTTTGAGTGTTTGTAACTCAGCAAAAATTTGCTTAATACAAATAATCTTCAGACAAGGCCACTCTGTGACCATGGAGAAACAAGACAAAAACAATCCACAATCAAGTTTGAACCAAGACAGAGATGAGAACCCTCTGTGCCACAAAATAAGGTCCCCCTCTTCCAACTAATATGAGCTACTCTGCTTTCTTTACTGATGACAACCTAAGTGCCTATTCAATCTTCCCACCTCCCAGATAAAAATTACCAAGACACCAAATTGATCCCACCTCCTGACAATACCCAAAAGAAAATAGGTTCTTGCTTCCCTAAATTCCTGCTAGAATCACCCAGCACAAGCCCAAATCTACTCACTTCTCTTCCCTGTGATGCATTTTTCTTGTCCAACGAGTTTAATAAACCTAATCTTGTTTGACCATGGTGGGTTTCTGGTGTCCAAAAGTGGTGGGCTCCAACAATCCCAAATCATGTAACAAAGACTCCCATGTATTTAGTGGTTTTTTTTAACGAAGTAATCTCAGGAAAGATACAAATCTCTCTGAACCTTGGTTCCTGAGCCACAAAATGCTTCTCTGAGTTGCATCAGTTGTTAAACTGAGAATATATGGAAGGTGTTTAGTTGCAAAGTTAACCTAAGAATGCAGTAACTATTAGCTATAATAATTATTACACTACAAGATTAGGCTTGGAACTTTCATTTACCTTTAAGGTTAGAAAAAAGTTCAGTGCTTCACGTTAAGAGGCACTGAAGAAAAGGGTGGTTATCTTGATCATCTTTCTGCAACAAATGAAATGACAAGATTTCAAATCTTTCATCCTTTTAAACCACCTGTGAATGTTCACTTCAGAACCCTATGATTCATGTTTGCATACTTAAAGAGCACACTTTGGCAAGTGAATTCCAGCAATAACATTACCAATCTACTGAGTGTGCTTCAGTTGGAGTAAAAACGGTCTTCTAAATAGGCTTGAAATAATCTCAGTCCATTATAGTCATTTCTAACTAGTGTTTTCTTCCCCTTCCAGTCCTGTATATTACTATTAGATGAGGTCACATGTCTACAGTCAGATTTAGCCAAGGGTTGATGTTGTCCATACACCTAATTTCTTTCAGGTATTAGACCAGGAAACATTCCACTGCTGAGCTATTACACCAGCAAACATGGTTCATCTACTTTAAATTGCATAGATAAGGAATTACGTGGTCCTCATTGGATGCTAACATCATGCGTATTGGAATCAGAACATTTTAAAACCATGAGGTAGTTTAGAAACCAATAACATTATTCAAATTTGCTTATTTTACAGATGGGAAAACTGAGGGCACAAGCAAGACACTTGAGTTGCCTAACTTGTTAGGCTCAAGGTTAAGACTCCCTTGCAGAACCCCTTACTTCAAGTCCAAATGTTATATTCATTTTACTGCTCAAGTGCCTTAGAACAAGCACTGCCTCCAATATTCACTAGATGCTCATGTCTATCAGGCACCGTGCCAAGTGCCTTGCACAGATCATTCTGTGCCTCACAATATCTCTACAAAGGCAGATACTGTTATTTGGTTGAGGATCCCTTATCTGAAATGTTTGGCATCAGAAGTGTTTCAAGTTTCTGATTTTTACAAATTCTGGAATATTTGCATCAGACATACTCACTGAGCATCCCTAATCCAAAAATCAGAAATCCATAATGCTCCAAGGAGCATTTCCTTTGAGTGTCACGTCGGTATTCAAAAAGTTTTGAATTTCGGAGCAACTTGGGTTTTTGATTAAGGATACTCAATCTGTATTCCCACTTCACAGGTGAGGAAACTGAGGCTCAGAGTGCTAAAGTGAATGGTGAAGCTAGACTCTGAAGTATTTTGATTCTACAGTTCACACTGCTAACCACTGTGTGCATGTCTTCCCTATCTAAGACACACCTACATATTCAATGAGAATGTATTATAAACCTGCAATTATCAAGGCACTGTTCAGGGTACTCTTTATCTTTGAGCCTTGTCAGACTGAAACCTCTCCAAGGAATGCCGTTTCGTCCTCTTCTTTCTGTTGTCTGCCTGGGAAAACTCTAGTCTCTCAAGCCCCCACCATGGAAACCTTCCTGGTCCTTCACCATCCAACACCCCCTTTAGAATGGACGAGACTGCTCCCTCCTCCTTGGTCATCTCCCACTGTCATCCAGCTGTCTTCTCCTCACGGCCCTCCAACCATTTCTATTTCCTTTTCAGGATCCACCCCTGGTTTTCCCTCTGGAAGCAGTTCACTTCTTGTCTGTGCAGGCCGCTGTCATTGGTCTGAATTATCCCCTTGCTGGACTCCATCCCCGCCTTCATTCTCCTTCTGGTTTGTTCTCTGCATAGCAGCAACTGATCTTTCTGAAGCACAAACTGCACCATATAGCATCACAACGCTTCTGATTGCTGTCCCCCCAACATAGCATGAAAGCTCAGGTGCTCCATGGGGCCTGAATGGCTGTGCAGTCTCATCTCTGCTCTTCCTGGCCTCATCTTCATGACCATCCCTTTCAACCACACCGTTATGGCCAAGCTCTTTTCCTCCCTGTGGCTCCCTCTCTTTGGGCAGTTCTTCCCAGTGTCCACCCCTGACTGCACACGGATGACTTTCTTCTCGCTCTTCCATCCTCAGAGTAAACTCTTCCCCAGAGAAGCCTCATCTCCTGGTTGTTGCTATCTACCCATAACATTGGCTTTTGTGTCTTCCTTTAGACACTTATCACAATTCATAGCTGTAAATTCACTTAGTCTGCCTCCCTGCCACCACGAAACCAGGCCCATGTCTGCTTGGCTCACTAACCTGCCATTAGTGCCTAGAACAGTTCCTGGCATGCGACGGGTCTTGATAAGTGTTGGATGGATGAATGAATTCCACCCTATATGTATTTCTGTAGTGGTACGTCTTTATCTTCCTTCTCTACAACTGTATTGCACTTGTGATATTAATGTTTATTCACCTATAAAGAGCAGTGGTTCTTAACTCAAACCTTAGCAGCGCAGAAGTAAAGAATCACCTGCAGATGATTTATTAAGAGTATTGCTTCCTGGGTCAAGAGATTCTGTCTGACTTAGTAGTCTGGGGTGGGACCCAAGAATCCAATTTTTACATACTCCCATTAGGTGGTTCAGCAGGAGGCTTGAGCACCATTCTTAGAGGAAGGGTGTCACACTCAGTGTATTGAGTACATACTGAATAAAGCACAGAAGACAAGAAAAGGAATGGAATCCTTTGGCTTCTGTGAAACTATTATTATTCATTCCTTTATCCAACAGCTATTCCCCAAGCACCTACTATGGATCAGACCCTGCACCATTCCCTGGGGATGGGGCATAGAGGCACACATGGTGCCTGCCTGCTTTACGATGTACTATGGCATGTGCAAGAGGGACTGTGTCAGGAGCTGCAGCGCACATGGCATGGGTATGTAACTCAGACCTGGTGTGGAGGGCGGAAGTGGCCGTGGAAAAAATACTCATAACTGGAAAGTTGAACTCTACCCCTCAGGACATCTTTCCAACCTGAAATTAATGAGGAACCAGGGTTGTAAATAAGCTGGCAGACAAAGAGAATGGGGTAGCACGAAAGCTCCTGTCTACCTAACTGATGCTCATCAAAGCTGCCGGTGCCAGGGCCAACATATTTTATGGCTGCAGTCTACGCAGACCCTGCAGCGAGAGGCTGAGTTCACTGAATTCATGGTTTCCAGACGGCACGAGGGGCAAGGGCTGGGTTAGTGAGAGTTCCCTTGTGCTCTAACGTCTTTGCCTTAGTCCTATGATTTAGCGCTCCTTGCAAAGGGCTACATGACATGCTTCAGTCCTGAACAACACAGTATCAGGAAGCTGAGTTACCTGTTTGCTAATATTTATCTCCTTTCATCTTTTGTATGAGAAATGAAAAGACCCTAAAATAAAATTTTATAATTACATGGCAAATCACTGAAAGTTTCCATCAAGAACGCTAGGTACTTTCAGGGATTTAATAAAGAAAAAAAGCAAACCTCTTTTCTGCAGTGGAGAAAGGACCCCCCCACGTGGGGTCCTTTCCGTGTGTCTTATGTTTTTTCTTTTAGCTCCGCAAAGAGGGGCTCCCACACCACAGCGGGCCATTGCCTCCCTCCTGCCGTGACTCCCTCCTTCCTGCCCATCTCCCAGCATCACCTTTGTGCCACCCAGCCTTCCAGGGATCTGATGGGGGGAGGGGTGGCATCGCTCTTGTGATGTTTCACTTAGGGATGTCATCACCTGCCTAACCCCCCAAGTATTTTATTCCATAACCAGAAATTGCAAATATTATTTCCCTTGTTCCCATTCCAAAGAGAGGTTGCTATTCATTTAAATAATAGGATCTCTGATTCCAGGAGGAGAAGGTACCTGTTTAAGTTGTGATGAGGCAACTGCCTTGAGGGCCAAGGGCTGATCTGGAGGGACGCTCCTATATTCAAGGTATACAATGTTCCAGGAAGAGAAAAGGACTAGCCCACACACTGCTCTTAGGCTAACTTCCATGAAGGCCGTCTTCTCAGCCTGATTCTCACAGTCCATAAAAGTCAAAAGAAAACCTTTAATTCCCTTTCAGTTGAGCTGGAGCCTACCCCAAACTCTATCATCAAATCTACATAAGTGTTGATACTGACAGACCTAGATCTTGATTATAGCCAGAATAAAAGCAATGAAAAGAAGACAAGCTGTAGTCTACAATGTGGACAGATATTTATTTTGTGGAGAGATGATACAGATGGTCTTTTTCTGGACTTCTCTGAATTTCTAAAAATATTTGTCAAAAAAATTTTTCTAAACTTTAATTTTAGCTGGCTAAGTTATCATTTTATTAAAGTCCTGTGGAAGGTTAACATGAGCTGGAACTCTGGAGTGAAACTTCATGAACTCAAATTTACTTTAATAAACGTGAACCTTTTTATTTATAACATTATTCAAGGCAAAAACTTTTGTTTGGTTACCTTTTTGACTAGGCTAGAAAAACAGACTCAAAATAAATTTGACAAGTGATCTTGTCCACTGTTAGCCTTAAAGATAATTCAAACATTCTATCCGTGTTTAATATACACATTTAAAGAATATATTTTGCTTAAAGAACGGAAGAGTACTATGAATCATGCAATAAATGGGAAATCATTCCTTTTCCAACTTACTCAACACATTCCCTGCAGCTGTAAGAGAAATAACTGTTCAGAATACTTGAAAATCTGCAGATAAAAAATACTGATATAGAGAACTAAATGCATTAAAAAAAAAAGATAAAGTTTCAAAGAAGCTTTGGAAACCTTGACCTGCAGCAGACAATAGGTCACATGTTGCATCGTAGAACACCAGACATTTAAACATTCTGTTCTGAAGATGCATCGCTAATGGAGAAGCCTTTTAGTTTGGTGTTTGCTTTTTCCTTTTGAATATAAAACTTCAAATGTAAAAAACTACACAGGATAGCATAATGAACTCCTATGTACCCATCATTCAAAATAGTTATGAACTCACAGACAGCTTTTTATCATCTGTCTACCTTTCCCTCAATTATTTTGAAACAAATCCTAGACGTAGCATTTTATCTGCAAATACTTTGATATGTATCTCTAAAAGACTGGAATTTTTATTATTATAAAATTGGTGTTTATTTTGATTTTGTTTTCTTCTCCCTGCTTCTTCTAAATTTAAATAACAGTGCAGTTTTTATTGTTGATCTTACTTCTTTTTCCTATTATTATTATTTTAGAGACAGGTTCTCACTCTGTTATCCAGGCTGGAGGGCAGTGGTATGATCATAGCTCACTGCAGCCTTGAACTCCTGGGCTCAAGCAATCCTCCTACCTTGGCCTCACAAAGTGTTGGGATTATGGGCAAGAGCTACCACACCCAGCTGTTATGATGTTTCTGAAAGGGCTAAGATAGCTTTTTATTTTCTGATGCTTCCCAAATTAGCCCTGAAACAATTCTTAAAACTAGTTGTACACAAAGTGGTTAGTCACATTTTGTTTTAAACATCAAATGGAAAAGAATTATTGGCTAATTGTTCAACCTTCTTACTTTTTTATCACATTGACCCCAACTCTTTAGGGCCACAAGTTTGGGTACCCAAGATAGGAGTAATAACTGTGTCAGTGGTGAAAAATGGAGTGGTAGCATGCTCCCACTCTTCCATCTCCTGGCACTAACAAAGTCAAAAATGACTTCCATGAAGTCATTCATGGAAGTTGGGGGAGGCATTAGCAAGCTGCACAAATCAGAGGTCTCTCAGCTTCAGACTAGAAATAGAAACACTTTGCTTTGTAAAACTGCTGCTGCCTCAGGAATGATATTAACAGGCTTCAAAGACATCCCCCACTCCCCAAAATCATTACAGAAACACTAAGATTAAAAGAAAGGAGAGGGTATGAAATACCAAACTTTCACTTTTAGCTGGAAGCCAAAACCAATTAGATCTTGGTTACCTTATAACGTGTTTGTTCCACATCATAGATCTTTTTCTCTGATACCATTTTCGGGGCAAAGAACTTGGCTAACTTTGCAAGGTAAACTCCATTCCGGAGCCCTTCTTCCAGTTCAGTGGTTGGTGGCAATTCTTCAACTAAGCAAACTTCCATCCACCTAAAAGGATTAAAAAAATATTAAAGTGACTCCAGTTGGGTAACTTTCTGAAAACGAAGGCAAGCAGTGTTTCGCTGTGTGTGTTGGAGACAAAGCAGGATCTGAAACAAACATCTTTAGGTGTCACTGGTGGGAAGGGAAGACTTTCTGGGTAGAATGAGGATTCTGAACATGAGATGAACAGGGGGAATGAAAGCCCAGAGACGCTGAACTCACTCTCATGCCAGAGCTCGTCAACTGCACCTTTAACTGAGCCTCTGCCAAGTCTCCTTTGTGCCAAAGGAGAAAAAGGCCAAACCATTTTGTATGGGTGAAAGTAGTCCTGCTGACATTAAAGAAAGAATAATTCCAAGTTTATGAGCCATTGGCAGAGGCAATTCTTATAGGGGCTGTGCCTCAAGGAGCACATAGTCCAAAGTACTATAAAATCTGCAGTTCCCTCAGTCCAGGAATGACTACCAGGAAAGGTAGGAAGGCATGGAAAAGGGGCACTGGAATTAAAAAAAAAAGACAAAACTTCTTTAAATAATACACACTCCTTGTTCCAATACCAGGAACTTATTACAACACACTTATCTTTTTTGAGAAGATACAGTACTTAATGGGTTCTGAAAAAAATATCTTAGACAAAGATCAGATTAAACCTAAGATGTTGTGCCAGTATTGTAGAAAAGAGAACACCAAGGTCAATTACTGGCTCAAGGACTTACAGTGGGAGAGGAGACAGGCCAGTGCACATTTCACAATGGTGTGCTGAGGATCTGCCAGAGGTATGAGAATGCTCCTTTCTCGAGTAACTATCACCTACTAGAAGATCCAAGATGCCTGTGTGCAGTTCTCAGCAGGGAGCCCCCGGCCTCCCTGCCACCCAGCTACTGATCTACAAATCAAACTATTAGCATGAACACCATATCTATACAGACAGTCTCCCTAGAGGATCATTAACACAATAGGCACTGATCCTGCCAACACCTGGCACACAGCAGAGCACCATACCGCAATATTAACAACTGATCCTGACCCAAGCCGCCAACACTGTAATGTGTCTGAACCGCTTGTAGCTCTGAATAACAACTTTATAAGTTCAAGAAGCCCCTCATAAGTGGTTATGACAGACCACTTATTAGGCACTATAAGACTGGAATCCAGTAGTCCTCCCTTATCCAAGGTTTCACTTTCTGCAGTTTTAGTTATCTGAGGTCAACTAGTCTGAAAATATTAAATGGTAAGTTCCAGGAATACGCAACTCAGTTTTA
Source organism: Cebus imitator (assembly GCF_001604975.1). Classification (NCBI taxonomy): domain Eukaryota; kingdom Metazoa; phylum Chordata; class Mammalia; order Primates; family Cebidae; genus Cebus; species Cebus imitator. Next base: position 6,143,539 of record NW_016107365.1, on the reverse strand, counting down.
AAGTGCATGCCATGCCGAGTAGTATGATGAAATCTCATGCTGTCCCACTCCCATCCCTTCCTCATCACAAGATGGGTAAGTGCAGCACAACAAGATATTGTGAGACAGAGAGGGTCCACATTCACAGAACTTCTATCATGGTATATTGGTATAATTGTTCTGTTTTATTATTAGTTACTATTGTTAATCTCTTTCTGTGCCTAGTTTATAAACTGAGCCTTCACATAGGTATGTATCTCTATGAAAAAACAGTATATTCAGGGTTTGGTGCTATCTTCAGTTTCAGGCGTTCACTGAGGGTCTTCAAACATGGATGGGAGGGTAATAGTGTATATGAGAAAAATATAAACATAAGTCTTGCCTTCAAAGAGCATTAAATATAATTGAGAAGGCAACACAATACCAAGGAAAAGCCAGAGAACCATATGAGGGACTATGATGTGCAATGCTACATGGTAGGATATAATCAGAAAATGTCTGGGAGTAAAGGGGAATCACTGGGCGATCACTGCAGCAATCAAGAAAAACATTAAAAAGGAGGTAGAACCTGGACTTGGCCTTGAAGAATGGAGTACGGTAAGTCCTCACCTACTTGGAAACTGTGAATTTAAGCAAAATAATGTGTAACAAAATCAATTTTACCATAGGCTAATTTCTATAAACAAGTTACACTGGGCACTATGGTTCATGCCTGTAATTCCAGAACTTTGGGAGGGTGAGGTGGGAGGACTGCTTCAGGCCAGGAGTTTGAATCAGCCTAGGCAGCAGTGAGACCCTGGTTCTCTTGTTTTTTTTTGAGACAGAGTCTCGCTGTGTCACCAGGCTTGGGCCAGGCTGGAGTGCAGTGGCGCAATCTCGGCTCACTGCAACCTCCGCCTCCCAGGTTCAAGCAATTCTGTTGCCTTAGCCTCCCAAGTACCTGGGACTACAGGAGCACACCACCATACCCAGCTAATTTTTGAATTTTATTTTTAGTAGAGACTGGGTTTCGCCATGTTGGCTAGGATGGTCTTAATCTCTTGACCCCATGATCCACCTGCCTTGGCCTCCCAAAGTGCAGTGATTACAGGCGTTAGCCACCGTGCCTGGCCAGACCCTGGCTCTCTTAAAAAAAAAAAAAAATGAGCCGGGCATGGTGGTGTGCACCTGTGGTCCCAGTTACTCAGGGGATAGGGTGGAAGGACTGCTTGAGTTTGAGGCTGCAATAAGCCGTAGTCAGGCCACGGCATTCCAGCCCAGGCAACAGTGCAAGACCCTGTCTCTAAAAAGAATTAAGTTCCTATTGCCTATTTCTGGTCACAAAAACACCAGCAAACTTCTAAATAAAGACCAAAACTCTTCTATGTTAAACACTGAAATAAATGTGAGCTATACGTACAACTAAGAAAGATTAACATAAACTTTTGGTATAATGGAGGGGCTCGGAAAAAAAAAAGTAAGATAATTCTTCACTCTCTTATTTCAGTTCAGGGTCTTGGGTGGCCGCAGCCTATCCCCGCAGTTTGTGGGCGGGGGCACCAACCCTGGACAGGATGCGTTCCCACTGGAAGACACGCTCACACCCCCACCACACTCACTCAGGTGGGACAATGAGGCACATCAGGTAACCTGGCATGCGCATCTTTGGGATGTGGAAGACAACAGGAGTGCCCAGAGAAAACCCACACAGAGCTGGGGAGACCACACAAACTCCACACTGGCCCCTTCTTCCTCACCAACATTATGAAGAGATGACATCCAATGAAACGATGTTATTGGAGGACCTGCCGTGGCTGGAGAGGCAGGGAGAGAACCGGAAGCTGGGGAGAACAAAAACTAAAGGCATCAAAGAAACATGGCTGACTCATGAAGAAAGCCCAGAGAAGACAGTGGGCTTTGGGGCTCACGGGGAGAAGACAGCCATGAAGCTGGGCCTTCCCGGTGACGCCAGGCTCTGGAGGGTCTAGCACGCGAGGACAAGTGTTGATATTCATAATCACGAGAAGCAGGGAGCTCCTGGCAGCCTCGCAGAAGAGGAGTGAGGTACTGACAGTGGTAATCAGAGAGAACTGAGCTGGTATAATGGATGCCTCAGAGACCAAGTCCTCTGTCAGGCCTTTCCCATTGTGAGGTGTTGAGCAACAAGATCAGCCAGGAAGAAACGGGAAGGAAGACAACCAAGAGACATTTCCAGGAAACAGTAAGAGGACCTGGTGACAGCTTAGAAAAGGGAGTCAAAAAACAGACAAAGATTGTCAGCCAGGGAGAGGCACTGAGGCAAAGGGAGGGTTCTGCACTGGACTCAGCCACATGGTGGAGGTATGACTGCAAGCAAATCCCCTCGCCTCTCCAAGCCTCAGTTTCTCTCCTCTGCTAAAGGAGGGGTGTTGGTGATGAGAAGAAGCTAGTGATCAAGTCTTTGCCAGCTCTAACATTCTATAGGGCTGTGAAACAGGAAGAACAAGGAACAGGTAAGATGCGATGTTGATGAACTTACTTTTCACATACTTTTCACATTTGAGCCTCACATCAAATAAACTGAAGTAAGAATACCATGGACTTGCTAAATTTTGAAAAGAAGAAATCAATAATAATGCTGCCTTAAAAAAATGCAGCCAAGTTAAAAGCCACTGCTCTAGACCAAGTTTCTAAGCTAAATAAACTAATTTGAGTATTAGGTGATTTCACAATAAAACATATCTGTTTACAAATAATTACATTTTCAAATAATTATCTTGGAAAAGTGCAAGAAATTGTTTCTTACACAAAAATATATGGATTTTTTTAACAACCTGGTAGTTGGGGTATATGTGTGCAGGGTAGGGTTGGGGGTAAACCGGCAATTGGTAGCAAGAATAGAGGAGATAAGTTGACAACCGGGAGCAAAGGGCAGGATGCAAAAATAAAAACTCTGAAGTATGATTATTTCAGAGTTGGGCTTGTTTCTGAAAACAGCTAATCACAGTTATTTTTGTCTATATTAAAATATACGTGCACTTGGTTTAAAACACTGATACCAGGCTGGGGATGGTGGCTTATGCCTATAATCCCAGCACTTTGGGAGGCCAAAGTGGGCAGACCACTTGAGGTCAGGAGTTCGAGACCAGCCTGGTGAACATGGCGAAACCCCATCTCTACTAAAGACAAAAATTAGTCAGGCATGGTAATGGGTGCCTGCAGTCCCAGCTACTTGGGAGGCTGAGGCAGGAGAATTGCTTGAACCCAGGAGGAAGAGGTTGCAGTGAGCCGAGATTGCATCACTGCACTCCAGCCTGGGCGAAAGAGTAAGACTCTGTCTCAAAAAAAAAATTAAAAACAAACAAACAAAAAAACAAAAACAAAAAAAATTTAAAACAAAAAACAAACAAAAAACACTGATAGCAAAAACTTAGCTTAGTACAACCTATTTAAAATATAGGCCATGATTAATTCTTAAAACATTAGGAACTGCTCAAAGGCAAAGGCCATTTCTTCTTTCTTTCTGTAATTCCTTTGTGACTAGAAACCTGTTTACACAAAGCAAGTACCCAACATATGGTTATGAAAGATTCTGACAGCCTAAGAAAAAGTTTCCCAAGCATCACAGTTACATCATAAAATCTTTTAAGATATTGCCAAAAAGTTACAAAATGTTACTTTTTTTAACATTAGGCATTAACGGAGATACCTCTTTTTCTCTGCCTTGAAAGCCAAAAGATGACGTTATTATCAATGACAACTAGTAGTCATTGAGCACTATTTTGTGCCAGAACCTGGACTTGATACCTCATGGGGATTACTATTGAATCTTCTCATGACCACCCATAAGAAAGAGGTGCTATCAGTATCACCATTTGCTGATGATTTTCCCGTGTTTTTCTCAGATTCTGTTGATTTTCTTTTTCTTTTTTTAAATTTTTGTTTCTTCTTCTTTCTTTTTTTTGTTTTTTCTTTTGAGATTCTGTTGATTTTCTGACATGATGTCTGAGGTTTTCCAAAGCTCAGAAAAGGCTAAGGCCACATAGCTCAATAAAGTTGCCAGGGGTCTCTGCTCCTCTAATTCCAACTTTTAGCTTCTCACAACTCACCAAACTGAATCCTCCAGTCTAGGCCTAGTGTGAAAAAAAAAATTGGTAACAAAATACTCCAGGGCTACTTCCAGAGTAGTGGTCAGAGTTCCACTGCTTGGAGACACAGATGTTGTCACTGTTTCAGTATAAGGTCAGAGTATAGTATATTCACTGCCAGGGTTGAGGAGATTCCTGGGGACTCATTTGCTCTCTCAGAACTCCCTCTTTGTCACCAACCTTGCAACAGGCACAGTAAATGGTCCAGGTTTCCCCTTGTGATGCCGTAGCAGGGCAGAGGTGGGATACAGGAAGCTTAGAGCCTATTCAAATGCAGTCACCCCCTCAGGAAGGCCCACAGGCCTAGAGCTCTCAAAGCCCCTTCCAATAAGATACGACTCAGAAACCTGTATGAATTATCAGTCCATATATGATCAACAAACAAAACTATTCTTCTGTGAGAGGTGACACACTCTGCTGACAGGATAACCAGTCAGACTGGGTACTTAACACTGCTCTAAAGGTATTAAAATCCCTCACAATGAAGCAGGAGCCATGATATGCTGGAGTGCAGTGGCACGATCTCAGCTCAATGCAACCTTCATCTCTCGGGTTCAAGCAATTCTCCTGCCTCAGCCTCCTGAATAGCTGGGACTGCAGGCCTGTGCCACCACACCCAGCTAATTTTTATATTTTTAGTAGAGACGGGGTTTCACCATGTTGGCCAGACTGGTCTTGAACTCCTGATCTCGTGATCTGCCCGCCTCAACCTCCCAAAGTGCTGGGGTTACAGGCATGAGTCACCATGCCCTGCCAATATGCAAACTTCTAAACTAGCGCACAATCATCATGTGGGCTGACTAGGCTTTGGATTGATTTTTTAAGTATAAGGAAAAAACTTCAAGCACAGATACTGATATAGAAGTTAAGAAGAAATCACTCAGGCAGATAGCAAGGGTATGGGAGTCCTTGGTAAGGCTTCTCTTTTTTATGTAAAGCAGCCCCAAATCATATCCTAACACAGAGCAGCCTGTGGGCTGGGAGCTTGCACAAGTGAATGTCGGCAGGAACTAAGGACTAGACATGTTCAAGATGACGGCTCCATCTTCCCTTCTCTGCCAGCCATGTGTACTGTAAAGGAGCAGACATGATGGCTCCATCAACTGGAAAGTCCATTAGCATAAGGAGATTAGGATGGGGCCACCAGCCTTCCCCGTGCATTATGTAAATGTCATACCTGATTGAACCAATCTATGAGCCCTATGTAAATAAGACACCGCCTCTTAAAATCAAACTATAAAACTCAAGGCATTTGCTACCATCAGGTCCTTTCTGCTGGGAGACCCATTCTTAAATAATGCTTCATTGTATGAATACATCACATTTATTTATTTATTTATCAGTTTTTGGACATGTTATTTTTCCTCCCAACTTTTTGACTATTGTGAATGATGCTGCTATAAACACTTGTGAACTAGTTTTTGCACTGACGTATCATTTCTCTTGGGTATATACCCAAGAGAATTCCTAGGTCACAGGGTAACTATATGTTCAATCTTTTTAGAACTTTCAGTCTGTTTTCCAAAACAGCTGTACCATTTCCCCTTCCCACCATCAGTGTATGAGGATTTCAATATCTTCACATCCTTGCCAATACTCTTCTTTCTGATTACAGCCGTCCTAGTGGATACAAAGTGGCATCTCATTACGGTTTTGATTTTCATTTCCCTGAGGGTTCATGATATTCCGCTTCTTTTTATGTGGGTATAGCCCCTTTATGTACTTCTGGAGAAATGTTTTTCAAATCGATCTCTCATGTTTTAGTTGAATTATTTGTCTTTTTATTTTTGAGTTATAAGAGTTTCTTACATATTCAGTATACAAGATTATTTGATCTATGATGTGAAAAATATTTCCTCCATTCTATGGGCTGTTTTCACTTTCTTTTTTTTTTTTTTTTTTTTTGACGGGGTTTCCCTTTTTTTTTCTTTTTTTTTGTGCAATGGCGCGATCTCGGCTCACCGCAACCTCC